>NC_034612.1:7062092-7097917 GCF_900095145.1 Mus pahari
TGTGACCTCACACATGTGCTGTAGCAAGTACACACACACACACACACACACACACACGGGCCTGTGCACTCACGCACATGCACACAGACACACATGCACACACACACTTGTGACCTCACACACGTGCCATAGCATGTATGCATACACACATACATTGATAAATAAATAAATGTCATTTTTAAAGAGAAAAAAGGGTAAAAGACTTACATTATTGATTTAACTGTTGTATTTAAGTTAAAAGTGAGGGCCTGTCTTTGAACTAAGTGCTAAAGTCGTATCTTAGCTTTTTCTCCGCCTGAGTCAGGGCTCACACTCAGGTGTGCACCATTGGTGGTTTACTTGTTTTTCCTTCTTTTCCTCTTCTTTCTTTCTTTCTTTCTTTCTTTCTTTCTTTCTTTCTTTCTTTCTTTCTTTCTTTCTTTTTTCAAGACATGTTTTCTCTGTGTAGCCCTGGCTGCCCTAGAACTCACTCTGTAGACCAGGCTGGCCTCGAACTCAGAGATCCGCCTGCCTCTGCCTCCCAAGTGCTGGGACTGAAGATCTGCAGCATCAATGCCAGACTTGTGTGCAGCATTCTTAATGCATACCTTAGTGAGTTACTTAATGTATAGACAAAATGAAGGTGACGCCAGATTTTGGCTTTCTGAATGTATTCCAGTTTTCTTGCGTTTAAACGCATAGTTAACATCAGTGACTTTTAACTTGATGATCAGGGCCCTAACCCTAAACTATTCATAAGTTTTCTTGCTCGGTTCAAGTTTTGTTGTCTTTTGAGGCAGAGGCTTACTATATACCCCAGGCTGGCCCCAAACTACCCCGCTGCCTCAGCCTCCTGAGAGTTGGGATTGTAGGGGTCCGTCACCACAGCCAGGGTTCTAGGTTCTATCTCATATGGTGTGAGTGCATGGCTTCTGTTTTGCTTTGCGGTACGAGCCCTGTGGCTTTTGGTGCCACTGGCTGCCTTTGCAAATGAAATTACTATCACTCGAAATGTTACTGCTGATGCCACCCGTCCCAGGTCCCTCTCAGTGAGCCTCTTTGGTGACTCCCTCCAAGTCACCAAAATTGTGACTCGGAGCCCCAGACCTTGTGTCTCTCTTACGATGCTGGCGTTTAAAAGTCCCATGCCTTTCTGAACCGGTCATGTAGGTGAGTCCAAATTTTTAGACGTGGTAGTAGTAATTAATTAGTAAACACCTGACGATCAGAGGAAGGCCCAGCGAGGACCCCATGCCCGCTGCAGGGTCCCGGTCATGTGCTAAGCTCCTTTCCCTGTGCCACAAGGTCAGATTTCCTGAGAAGTAATGCAGAACACTTTAAAATGATCCTTTAAGCATTTTTCAAAAAGTCATATGCTAAAGTTGTTTTGTTTTTGTTTTTTAACTATTGGGAGAGGGAGAGGCAGGCTCTCACTAGGAGACCCGCAGCGGTCTTGAACTTGCAACCTCTCCGACCATCTTAGTGCTTCAGGGTACAGGTGTGTGTTCAGGGGGATGGTCACAGCCTCGCCCTGCTTGAGAATTGCATTGCTTTTCATTTCTTCATCATTATCGCGCATGTATACATGACGGAGGGCCACACACGTGCCACAGCACCCACAGTGCGCTTTCCCAAGTAACCCATCTTTCTGGCCCAAGAAATGCATGTTTACCCCTAGCCAGGTCTGATCCCAAGCTTGTGCAGTGGCAGCAATGCTCCCTGCCTATGTCACCCACCCCATGGAAGATTGCGATTAGCTTGCGAGTGCTCGAAATGTCGTCGGAGTGACTCGGGAATCAGATGTTCCATTTTGTTTCGTTTTAATTTGTCTTAAGTTAAAATAGCCAGGGTTGGCTAGTAACCAGCTCATCAGCCAGCACAACTGTAAACCATCCCCTGAATCTGAGGGCACAAAACCTACAACACGTTTATTACAGCGCTCTCAGGCCTGCAAGATGGCGCCTGGAGAAAGGGGGCCTGCCACCAAGCCAGAGTTAGATCCCTGAAACCCACATGGTGCAGACGCTAAAGTTGTCTCCTGACCTCCACATGCGCGCACACACACACACACACACACACACACACACACACACACACACGCAAATGTGATCTTAAAATGTAAAGATCTTTTTCATTCTTTGAACTTCAATATAGAAATGGAAAGTCTAGACACAGGTGAGGACACACCTCCCTCCATAGCAAAACATAGCATAACACTTAGGATTTACACAAGGAAACAGCCCTGTGATGGATGGAATCTCAGATGGCGGCTTTCCCATCAAAACCTGGTTATAGCATTTCATTTCCCTCAAAAAAAATCTACACATTTTGATTTTTTTTTTAATTTAGAGATAAATGATATAATTTTGTATTTTCTGAATCTCTTTGGTCCTTGTTTTATAATGAAAGGGCAATTATATGTTCGTTTGTTTGTTTGTTTGTTTTTCAATTTTCAGGTACTCCTGGAGAAAATGCAAACAAATGGTTTCTCCTAAAACCCTGGGGGATAAAAAATTGATTTCTCCTTCCCCATCTGAGCATGTGCTATTTAAAAATCCCCCACCACTGAACATGGTTTTGAGCTACAAATTGCCAGGGTATTGTTGGGGGTGGGGCGGGGGCGGGGGCGTTGTGTTAATTTTCTGAAGGGGTAGCACTGCCGACAGTGACCATCTCGTTCTGTACAGAGGGGGCACAGCCCTCTAAAAACATCGTTCCTTTAGAAGGTGTCTCAGCTGCATTTAAGGAACACACATCATCATCCATCCAGGGCATGCTATTTTTTTTTTCCCACGGGGCGTTAGAATGTTATTAATCATCTTTGGCCATCAAGAAAGCACAGGACTCGATTAAATCAGTCAAGGACATTAAATCCCAGCCTTGCTCAGTCTGCTGGCATACCGACACTGAGTTGAGGAACCATTTGCCAAAGTATCATTTGGTTTGGAATTGTACGCCTGTCTCTTTAAATAAAAAAAAAAAAAAAAATCCTTTCAGAAGCTGTAGAGAGAAGGTGCTAGAACTGTGTACGATCATGACTGGAAAGCAGGATCCCTCAGTGACTGCCGAATCTTCCCAGCACAAGACAGAGAGGCGGCTCGCCACAAGCTTCCCCTGATCCCCCCAACCCCCCCCCCAGAAGAAGGATGACCCCACCGACCAGCTCACAAATCCAATTCAATTGACAACGCAGCTCTTTCAAGGGAATGAGGCGGAGGCTCGCTTTTATGTTAAAAGCCACCAGCATCCTCCCCGCCAGACATGGACATGACATTTTTAAAGGAATTATCTGGTCACCGCGTTTTAAGCAGACGGCTCTGAGGCACACGTCCGCGCGACTCTCTCTCCTCTTCCTCTTTGCTTTTGCATATATGTAATTCCGGAGGTAAAGGGGGGAAGAAGCCTGCCGGGGAGTCAGAAGGCATCCGAGTAGCGATCAGCTGACACTCCTAACTGAAGGCTGCAATGTGTCGCTTATTCGTCTTATACCGTGGGAGCTGCGGGGACTAGCAGAGAGCTGAACTATGCATTTCAAACAGCGGTGCTTGTTCAGAAAGAGGGGTGAGAGAGAGGCAGCCGGCGAGGAAAGAGCGCAGCTGGACTTTCTCCTTCTCTTCATCCATTTCTGCAGGATCATGTATTCGTAAGGGATGAGGCGGGCCACGGCGATCCCAGGCCTGAGCCGCGGCCTACCCAGTCAGTTCAGAGCCGGGCCCTCCACTATCGGAACCGAGAGCGCTTTGCCACGATCAAATCCGCGTCTTTGGTAAGCTGGTACTCCCTACCCACCTTCCCTGCCTTCCCCTCCTCCCTGTCTGGCAGCCTCCGGCCCTCTCTGAGACTCCCTCAGCTTCATGCATGGGAGGAAAAGGAGCCAGGGATGTTGTCTCCCTCCAAATAATTTTATTCGTTTCAGGAAAAAAAAAATCTGTTGGCATAGCAACCTGATCTTAGATATTTAGCATTGTCTATGGCATAGGGGAAAAAAAAAACCTTTGTGTGTGTGTGTGTGTGTGTGTGTGTGTGTGTGTGTGTGTGTGTGTAAAATCTTGTGTGTATGTGTGATTGTGTGTTGTATATGCTGTATATGCAAAATATAAGGCTTTGAGATGAGTTGCTGGCATGACCAGTTATTTTTTTAAAGTGATCTGTGTTTTCATCGAAATATATAATGCTAAAAATATTTTCAAGGTATGGTTGTGTGTGTGTGTGTGTGTGTGTGTGTGTGTGTGTGTGTGTGTGTACAGGACACTATGCTTCTTTTTAAATAGGTGCATGTGTGTCTCTATGATGTACACACACACACACACACACATCAAAAGGTAAAATATGATCTAAAAAAAAATGTATATGGTTGCCGGCTACCATCTGTAATTGTAGAAAAATCAGACACTTGCTTCCCAGGGATAGTCCACCGGTTCGTTCTGGTTCATTCATTTATTTATTGCAACAGTGGTAGTGCCCAGTTTCCCCCATTTAACCCCTGAAGAATTTCCTGATAACCATAAAGGCTTTGTAGAAGAGGCCGGCAGCGGCTGTGGGAGCGGAGGGGCTCTCGGATTCCTCAGCATTTTTTACTACTGCAAATGTGATTGCCGGGTGCCCTTGTAGTAGCAAAAGGGGTGTGCTCAGGAAGGCTTAGTTTTCACGCCTCCTCCCCTTGGCCCCCCACGCGTGCGCGTGCGCGCTCACACACACACACACACACACACACACACACACACACACACACTATCTTTCTCTCCCTCTCTCTCCATTTCATTCTCAGCATTCGGAACTCTCTTCTAGCTTTTCCATCCAAACCTCACTTCTCAGCCAGAAAATTATTGAAATATTCGCTGTTTTGCCCAAATGAGTGTTAGAGGTCACATGAGCAGGAAGAGTTACTGTACACTGCTTAGCCGTTGCATCCAGAACCCATGATGACATCATCCGAGGCCGACCCAGAAATAATCGTTTTTTCTTGTCCTATTTTTCAAACCTGATTTCTACTTTTATCCCCCACCCCCACCCCCACCCCGCCAAGCCTTTTTATTTTTTTTAAATAAATAAATAAATAAATAAGGCTTCAGTGAAATTTAGAAGGAATTATAGTCTCTGACAGAGCAAATAGAAGGAAAATGGAGAAGAGAGCAGCAATCTATTGCTCATGCCTATTCCATGTGGAAAAAAATCTCACAGTTTAATGCACTCCGTTCATAAAGATCCCCCACTCCCGAGTTCTTTTATGTTGAAGTTTCTTGTAGCCTCTTTAATGGGCGATTTTTTTTTTTCCGTCTGAAAGGAATACCCCATCGTGTGATGGGAGATCTCAAAATGTCCACTCTGCAGCCTGCTGATGCTCGGGAAGCATCTGAAAAAAAAAAAAAAAAAAAAACAAAAAAAAAAACCAACAACAAAACACCCAGAGTGAGTTTGCGAGAAGCAACAGCTACACAGAACTTCCATATATAAAAAAAATATCTGAAAAAAAAAAAAAAAAAAAAAAAAACACGCCTGTGAATCCGCCAGAACATGGTGGGGCTGTCAGCAGTCGCCTCCTTGGCACGGTGGTGTCTGACGGGAAACTGACTACTCACCAAGGGCTCCTGTGGGGCTTGTCCCTTTAACCCCCACCTGCACTCGAGGGCCAGAGCAGGCGCCGCAGGAGGCAGACCTGAGCCCCAGCAGTCCCCCCATTGTGGGACAGGTCCTCTGCCTTCCCTCAGGCCACACCCTCCTCCTTCCCACATCATATATTCATGACTCTCTCCTCCCTCCCTTCATTACTACAGCCATGCCGGAATAGTCTCATACCCGGGCCTGGGAAAACTCCCACCAGGGCTGCTCAGCGTGGGCTTCGGCCATCACAGCCTTTCCTCTCAGGGGCTGATAGAAGCCGCTCCCCTGCCAGGCCACTTCAGGCTGTGGGCAGATCCTTTGGAAGTCCTACAGGCTTCAGAGTGACCCCGCCCCACCCCCATGCAGAGGACCGGGAGCTTCCTCCCTCTGGTGTACTTTTCGATTTTCAAAAAAAAAAAAAAAAAAAAGGGCCTCTGCTCCGATACTGACTTAGAAACCTAGCAGCCTGGGTTTGGGTGGGGCGGCGGCTGGCACTCTATGCACGGAAACCAGTTGTCTTGTGGTGCAGCCTCTCCTGTTGGCATGCCTTTGGGAGTCATGATGGGATCCTTGGAAGCTCTCCTGAATATCTGGGAATTTTTGAGGGAGAAAAATTAACGAATCTAGGGAAGAATGGGGTATGGTGTTGGATGGCTGTACCCGAGTCCCCTTTGGGACGACCTAACTATTGGCATCGCTATTTTCATGGCTATTATCAAGTATTTCAGTCAGTTTCCCCTCTACACGGTCTCAAACACCAGACCCAAGGCCTGCCTAAGCCAGGACACTAGAATGTTGGGGAGAAGTGTGTAATTTTAGAAAATGAGTCCCACTTCCATTGAAAAGGACTAAGGTGGCATAAATAGCATTAAATTAAGTGCATGGCCATGGGGCTCTGGGGAGCCAATCAACAGTAGTCAAGCCACCGACCAAACTGACAGTTGATGGCAAGAATAGATTGATTGGTTGATGTGTCAACCATTGGGTTGCAGGTTGGCTGTACCCTTTCTCTGTGGTTTTTCTTCTGGTAGAGCTGCTGACAAATCCCAAAGTGAGCTGAAGGCGACCAGCAGAGAGAAAGAAACACACAAACCCATCTTTCCATTATGAGCCCAATAAATGACAAGAACGTTTTCCAACCTGACCCGCTGACAACTAGCGCCAGCAGTTTAGCTCTTCTCTGATGTGTCTGACAAACCGCCTTTTCCACACAAGCCAAACAGAGGCCCTAGTAGGACACTGCCTGCTCTCAGTATAGCTGTTTATGTTGTGTCTCTGAATGAGGTGTGCAAAGGCCATGAGCTATGGGCTCTTGCAGTTGGGGGCATGGTTGTCTGGGGCACCTTAAGACAGAGAATTCTGGATTCCACACACTGCTACCCCGTTGCATGTGAAACAAAGGAACAGCAGGTCATGAAGGAGCTTTGGAATATAGCATCTCCATTAGACCCTCCCGTGAGCATCCTTGATTAGCCTCCTGTAGACCTAGGAGAAGGAAGAGAACATCATGGCGTCTGCCTTCTCTTACTTTCTGTGAGGACGTGCAGCCTGAGTTGGCCGAGAGGAGAGCAGATGACATTATTCTCCAGGATTGTCTCTTTGAGTCCTTCGGTCCCGTGTTGGCATCGTGCTACTGGCGCACGAGAATGATTCTGACTGTTTTCGATGTTTGAGGTCACTTCTTAACATGTGATGTTCTAGGTCTCTGGCAGTTTCCATGGTAGAGTGAGGAAGGGCTCAAGCTCAAGGCCAGCCTGAGCTACGTAGTGAGATATGAGCTCCCTTTTGAGAAACTGAGAAAAGGGTATGTCGGTTATTCTGGTTGTAAGGTGGGGGTCGGGGGGGGGGGCGAGACAGAGGGAAGAGATAAGGCAGAAACCACCTAGCATCGCCCGTGAGTGTTAGTGGGGAACTTAAGACAGCTTTCCTTACGAGCTCTGAAGGGTGCTGGGTCAGGTCTCTGCAGCCAACGTAAGGCTCACCGTGTTCGCTCTGGGCACTTGCTGGCAGTTGATGGATGCTTAGCCCCCAAGGTGACCACCCCCACCAAGTGCAGTGCTTTGCTCTGTAGGAAGAATTAATCCTGCCCATGAGCTTGGATAACCCAAGTTCAGCAGGTTGCCCCTCGGCCTTCACGCTTGCGCAGGGTAGGCACGTGCGTTCTGGACTGCTGCAGGTTAACTGGTTCGTTTCAGAACCAGGTCTTCCCCAGATTAAACAGGGTAGTGTTGTACAACCGCGAACCTCCTTTAAAGGGTGCTTCAGGCCTCCTGGGTAGGCCCCATTTCCTGGTGCTTATTTACTATACTGTATATATTCCAGCTATGTGAGATGGGCAGTAATTCTGACTCAGAAATCATATGTGTGTTGGGAGTACAGTTCAGTGACTGAGCACAACATACTAGAAGTCAAGACACAGTGGGAAATATACAGACCTAAGCCTTTTTTAGCATATGGGGTGTGGTAATGAATATAGAAGCCAGGGCCTCATTCTTACTAAACATACACGTTCTAAACATATGTCACCTTAAAGCCCACAAGCTAGCAATGGGTAATTTTATTACTAAATGTGCTCTTCTGCCAGACTTGGTGGTGCACACCTTTAATCCCAGCAACCAGAGGCAGGAGGATCTCTGTGAGTTCCAGGCCATCTCCTAGTCTATATAGCAAGTTCTTAGTCAGCCAGAGTTCTATAGTGAGACTCTGTCTAAAACAAAAAATAATAAAGATGAAGTGGAGCCCATCCAGAGCTGTAGCACCAGAAGCAGGGGCGTGGGGAGACATTTCTCCAGGGCTGGCAGGAGAAGGTCGAAGAGCAGCAGGTCATTCCCGTTCCTTGACTTAGAGGCCCCTCAGCCCTTGACGCAGTCCACCACCCTGAGGAAACCTGGGCTCAGCCCTCTTTCCCCGAAGGGGAGGCATCAAAAGACTTTAAGAGGTCAATTCTTTGCCCAAGGTCAGAGGTATAGTTGGGACAGAATGGGTGTGGCACTGTGGCACTGCCGGCTTATGTTTGGTCCCATTGAGACGTCCCCTATAGAACTATAGCCAGCGCACCCCCATAGCATCTTTACAGCTTCACATCTGACTCCACTATAGGTCAGACTCGCCGATCCCTTCACTGTTGACTTTTTGGGGGAAGGGGTAATTCTTTATAACAGGAATGATCACTTTCTCTGCTTGATAACGGATTCCCTAGAGTAGTTCAAGAGTGGCGGGCCCTTGGTTCTGATTCTCAGGATGTATAAGAATTACGTATCATGTAATAATGCACGCCCTTAATCCCAGCACTCTGGAGGCAGAGGCGGCCTTATCACTCTGGTTCTAAACCAGCCTGGGCCGGCCAGGGCTTCATGGTGGGGTCCAATCTCAAAACAAAGCTACAGTGAAAAGCGAACCAGAGCGGTAGGGCCAGAAGTGCACTAACCCCGTTAGCCCAGTACCTAAGGGGCAGAGGCAGTCTTCATAGTGAGTCACAGGCCACCATAGACAGCGTGGCCAGGGCCTGTCTCAAGGCTGGAGAAGCAGCTCAGACAGTAATGTTTCTGCTTTGTATGCATGGGGACCTGAGTCAGATCCCCCAGAACCCGTGTAAAATGCCAGGTCCAGTGGCACAGGGTGGGGGCTGTGGGTAACAACAGGCAGATACATGAAGCTCTCTGGCCAGCCAATCTAACAGATTTGATGAGCTCTGGTTCACTGAGGGATTCTGTCTCAAAAAATAAAGGTAGAAAGGGTCCAGGAGAGAAACCCAGTGCCAGCCCCCACCCCTCCAGTCCCCACACTGGAGCAAACAGGTGCACACCCAAACACACACACATATGAACAAGTACACCCACCACACGCGAACACAAATTTAAGAGCTAAATTATAAAGTATGTAAAAAGTATTAGCTGTTTGAAGTTGTATGGACCAGACAGTGTATTCTTCAGACAAATGGTGTGAAACTGAAATAAGAATTCATAATGTAGCCGGGCCTGGTGGTGCAGGCCTTTAATCCCAGCACTCGGGAGGCAGAGGCAGGTGGATTTCTGAGTTGGAGGCCAGCCTGGTCTACCAAGTGAGTTCCAGGACAGTCAGGGCTATACAGAGAAACCCTGTCTCGAAAAAAAAAAAAACAAAACAAAACAAAACAAAACAAAACAAAACAAAAAGAATTCATAATGTAACCAACAAACGTCCAATATATTTCACGTTAAATTTCACAGTGAGCCTACTGCTCAGACTTTGGTTTTAGCTTGTCAGTCTCCTTTGAGCTCAAGAAGATAAAACTTTCTGATCTCTCGGTGGCTCACATGGGAGTCAGAAGCCACCCCAAACTATAGACGAAGACCCTGTATCAAAAAAAAAAAATCTCTGTATGTACCCAGGAAGATGATATAAAACTTAAGTGGCAAACGGAAGGTTTGGAGTCTGAGAAGGTGACTCCCCTAAACACGGGGGGTGGGGGGTGGGGGGTGCGTTAGAAAGCTAAGCTGCCCTTCTAGAAGTCAACCAGATCCAAGGAGAGCTTGTTGGACTCTGTCAGTTGCCTTTGTCACACATTTGAGCCAGGTGCGATAAGACAGGCAGCGGGACCACCCTATTTGTAGGGACGCACCCTCACCCCCCACCCCCTGGTACTACAGGAAATTCTTGGTCCTCCTCCTGGTCCATCTCTGGGCTTCCTGGCACATGGTAGTCACCTAAGAGCATCGTATCAGCTGTAGGCCTGAGCGTGTGCAGCGTTCAGATCCATCATGATGGCATTAAAGCAAGCCCTGCTCCCCTCTGGGAATCTCATTAAAGAGGGAATTCCAGAGGGCTGAGGCGGTGACTCAGGGGGTAGAGTGCCTGCTGCTCAGCTCAGATCCCAGCACCCATGCGAAGGAAGGCAGGCCAGACACGGGAGTGTGTGCCTGTGATCTTGGGCCCGTGCACTGTGGGGGTGGAGACAAGAAGAACCCCAGAGCTCGCTGCTGAGCCAGCCTGGTCAGAACCCTGAGCTCCAGGCTGAAGCCTTAAAGTGAAGAGCAATTGAGATAGGCACTCACTGTCAACCTCTGGCCTCCATGCTCACACTTACGGTGAGTGTGCTGCACACACACACACATACAGGAATACTGGGGGGAAAAAGTTAATAGCTCCATCAAACATACCTATCTGGAAACGGCCACTATACTGTCATATTTGTGGTGGGGAAAAAAAAAAATCCAAACCCTAAAGAGACTGTATGGTCTCTGTTGACCAGAAATTATTTTCTTTTTTTTTTTTCCCTAAAGTTGTCCTTGTGTGTGGTATGAGCATATGGAGTTGAAACTTATACACATCGCTCAAACCACTTCCTTGTCTCCCTAGTGAGACAAGCTTGCCATCCCAGCACTTGGGAGACAGAGGCAGGAGGCTTGCCATGAAAGTCAAGGTCTCCCGAGCTTCATGGGGACACCCCGTCTCAACAACAACAAAAGATGTCTGGGGATTTAGCTTAGTGGTAGAGTATGGGCCTAGTATTTCACCTCAGCACTGCTGGGGAGCTCTCAAACCCAGTCCACGTAGAGGCAGGCATGGTGGAGCATACCTGTCCATCCTCGGTTGTAGGATGCTGGAAAGCAAGGATGCAGGGCTCGAGACCAGCCTGCCAAGCAGGTGAGCTACCACTGCAAGCCCTTCGTCTCCTTTCAGTACCCAGAATATAAATAAAACTGCCCAGGACCATAGTGACAAAACACATCGCTCATTTCTTTCAGAGTACTAGAGGGCTTTGAGGCGATGCTGTCCTCTGTCCGTAGCTCTTAAACTATCTCCTGCTCGGCCCTAGAGAGGACCGTCCTTCCGAGTGAGGCCCGCCTGTGGGAGCATGCCTTCGCTCCGCTAGAAAGGACTGACGGCCAGTCTCAGGACGGCCCTCCCACTACAGCAGCGATTCTCAGCTGTCCTCGGGCTGCGACCCTGTCACACAGTTCCTTGTGCTGTGGCAGCCCCAACCATAAAGTTACTCCACTGCTACACCATAACTGTTCATTTTGCTCCTGTTAGGAATCGTCATGTAAATACCTGATCTGCAGGGTCTCTGATGTGCCTCCCCTGTGGGGTTTGTGACCCACGGTGGAGAACCCAGGAGAGTGGAGGGACACCCTTCTGACTAGAGCAGGCTGGCAAACCATGCCAGGTTGACCCACATAGGAAAGACAGTGTAAGAGCATTTATAGCGCTGTGGGGTTTTCCAAGAAAACTTATTTTGGGGGTGAAGAGGGAGGCAGGGCTCACAGCTCCAGGGGAGTGGCCATACCATACAGCAAAAAGCAACGTTAACATCCCAACCCATCCAAGAGCTGTTCTAAAACAGAGGAAAGGAGGAGGAGGCGGGCGGCAGTGGCGGCGGCTCCATCAGGGAGACTGAGAAAGGCGAGAAGCCAGGGAAGGAGGCTGGGAAATCCCAGAAGGGTCAAAAGAGGAGACAGACGGGAGGCTCCCTGGGCAGCGGGCTTGCTGGACATTGAATTGAAATTGAACCAAGGAGAAGTGTGGATCCAAGGAGTAGTAGTCCCTGTGAAACTTAGAAACGCCACGTCCTTTTTAGGAAAAAAAAAAAAAAAAAAAAAAGGGATAGTAACTTGTGAACAGCTCTTTTAGGGACTGGGACAAGGCGAAACGCAGGGGCTTAAAAACTTGGTGTGTGCATGTGTTTGTCTCTCTCCCTCTTCAGATGATTCTTTAAAAAAAAAAAAAAAAAAAAGCTTAGCTTGTCAGCGGGAGGGGGGCCCAGCACCCTGGGGGCATTCACAAAGTCTGAAGATGTGTGTGTGCACGCATGTGTGAGAAGGGGTGGTATATAGGAATGACAGTTGACAATACATGAACAACCTACCTTATGCGTGTGTAAAGGAACTGAGAAAATGAGATGGTTATGGGGATGGCGGTACCCCCTGCTCCAGGTCAGCAGCATCTGGAGGCTTGGAAGCCACAGGCTGGCGAGGACGCCCCGTGTCACAGGGCGCTCTCTGCTTTGCTGCGGGAAGCCTCTGGTCCGTCGAACACACGGTGACCCGGAGCTCTGCCCGCCCCCGCCCTGCCTCAGGTTACACGGCAGATCCATGAGCATGAGCAGGAGAACGAGCTGCGGGAACAGATGTCAGGTTATAAGCGGATGCGGCGCCAGCACCAGAAGCAGCTGATCGCCCTGGAGAACAAGCTGAAGGCTGAGATGGATGAGCACCGCCTCAAGCTCCAGAAGGAGGTGGAGACGCATGCCAACAACTCGTCCATCGAGCTGGAGAAGCTGGCCAAGAAGCAAGTGGCTACCATAGAAAAGGAGGTCAGTCGTCGGGGTGGGAGGCGCCCGCCCGCAGGTGCTCCTGCTCCCCCCCCCCGTCCCGACACACACACACACACACACACACACACACACACACACACACGCACACACGTCTTGGCAGTCAGCGGGGGGGGGGGGGAAGCAAGAAAGCATTCTTGCTGGGTTAGAGTCCCATCTGACATCACCATGGAAGGCGAGACAGCAGGGGTTTCGGCTCCCTCCGCAGTGGTCTGTCCTGTGCCCGCAACACCCTAGCTCTCCTCCAGCAGTCCCTTTGGTGAGGCCCACCCCTGCCTGAGGCTGCCACACCGGCCACTGGACGCAAAGATGTAAGCCGGCTGTGATTTAGGCTTTTTGAGGAAGACTCTCCTCCGCACCCGTGTCCTTAACTTTTAGTTTTTTAGTAGTCCTGGGGATGGAGCCAGGGCCTCCTGCATGCTCCCCTGAACTTCGAGCTCAGACTCTATAAACTCATTGGGAAAAACTTTCTCTCTAGGTGGGTTGGAATGCACCTGTAATCTCAAGGGATTTAGGTGCTGGAGCAGGGGGATTCCAAGTTCAAGGTCTTCATGGCTTATATCACGGTACCCTGACACGTAAAGGAAACCAGAAGATAAAGTCATAAGACTTTAGAATCACGATACTGTCTTTATTACTATGAAATGTTTCCTATTAGTAGGGAATGCTGGGCCGGGCATAGTGGCACATACCCATAATCCTACCACTGAAAAGGTGGGTGGAGCCAGGGCAGAGATGCAGAGACACCAGGACCCCCCTGGCTCACTAGCTTAGCCTCAATGGAGGCGAACCTCAGGCCAATGGGAGACCTTGTCTCAAAAAGCAAAGTGATGGGGAGGGGTGGGGTCAGGGAGAGGGATGGCTCAATAAATAAGACCGTGCAAGCAGCCTGAGATTGGGTCCCAGTGCCCCACATGGGCATGGCTGTGTGCACACCTGTAGCTCCAGTGCTGTGGAGATGGAGACAAGATGACCACCAGGGTTTCCTGGGCTTACCAGCCTAGAATCAGCCAGAGAGCATGTCTCAAACCAGTAAGGTAGAGAATGGCACAGGCCAGTGTCCCATGTCCTCGGGCCTCCATGGGCGTCCACACAGAGTCACAAGCATCCGTTCCCCACCATGCGTATCCACCACATTCGCACACAAATGTGTGGGTGGGTGGATTGACAGATAGATGGATTAATAAATAGCAAGGTGAGTGGCCCCCAAGGAACACCACCTGAGCTTCTCCTCTGGTGCCCATTGCACCTGCGCACACGCACGTGCGTGCACACACAGAGACAAAGACACGCATATATGTGATCCACCTTCACATCTGCCCTATCGTTGGGCATGTGTTTCTGAGACACGGGAGAACCACAGAACTTTAGAATATCTTTCACATGGGGTGACACTATTTGGCATCTGTGGGCAGCTGAGTCCTGTGCGAAGCTCAGCCTGACCTTGGCCCCCTCTGCTGTCCCATTAGGCAAAGGTAGCCGCGGCGGATGAGAGGAAGTTCCAGCAGCAGATCCTGGCCCAGCAGAAGAAGGACTTGACAACTTTCTTAGAAAGTCAGAAGAAGCAGTATAAGATTTGTAAGGAGAAAATAAAAGAGGTAAGGACGCCGTGCCCATGGTCACCATGGTCACCCGCCACACCTGAACTGGCTCAGAGCTGGCCACGGCCCGACCT
Source organism: Mus pahari (assembly GCF_900095145.1). Classification (NCBI taxonomy): domain Eukaryota; kingdom Metazoa; phylum Chordata; class Mammalia; order Rodentia; family Muridae; genus Mus; species Mus pahari. Next base: position 7,076,660 of record NC_034612.1, read on the forward strand.
GCACTGTGGTCAGCTGTTGAATCCGGCCGTCCTGACTTCTCCTTAAGAGTCGTCGGAAAGCTCCCTAAAGCAGAGGGCTAACACCCCTCATCCTCACGGGAGGGGTTCACAAACACAGCTTTCCGTGGAGTTCCACGGAATGCTGATGCTGCTGAGCCAGGGGCTGCGGTGCAGGGCCTGTTCTTTCAGCCTGCTCTGCACATCGGCCAAAGAGTCGTCTTAAACTGCTTTGAAACTGGTGTGCCACCTCACCCTTTTCAAGTACACCATGCTCCTCCTGTTCTCGGAGAAGGCCGGAGTTCTAATGAGCCCACATGGCCAGCCACCAGCTTCCCCTTGCAGTCTCCTCTCACCTCCACACCTTCCCTACCCCAGCCTACTCATGGCGGCTGTGGCTGCGGTCATGCCCTTCAGCTGCACAAACGTGACAAGCCCCCTGCCCCGAGACCTCTGCACACGGCGTTTCTTTGCCCCATCTGCAGTTCTGCACGGTCCATTCCTCACCCCTGTGAGAGTCCAGATTGATTATTGAAATCTGTTTGATACTCGAGTAGATGAGTCCAGAATGTTGGCTTGATGCGCTCAGGTGGACTTACGAGAGTCTCCAAAGGAAGCGCTCTTTCACCTGTGAGCTCAGCTTCGCTTATTTCCCTCTTCCCAGCACGGACAGGCCTCCTGCTCGCTTTCCTTCTCAGAAGGGTTAGGGCTCCTTATCTGCCGGCTTCCTAGGCTTACTGAGCTTATAACTGCGGTCTTGGGCATTGCCCCAGTGAAGTCATACTCTGGAGCTCACGAGCTGATTGGAGGAACCTGGGAGTGGGCAGGCGGGGCATCCAGGGGGAATCTCTGCCCTGCCCAGGTGAGAAACTGAGGCGGCTGATTCCCGCTGACAGAATGCCAAGGACCTCTGGCTCTCTAAGTGCTGGAAACTAGAGGGTCAAGAGTAACAGCCCAGTGAAGAAAAAGTCTCCTCAGGTTTCTGTTTGTGTTTTTCCTTCGTGACTGACAGGATAGTGCTGGATTTTGGAGATGGCTTTGATTTAAAAAAAAAAAAAAAAAATAGGAAACTGCGATTTCCCTCAATTCCAAATGCCTTCTCCTTTGTAAACTCTGTATGCCCACTCCTGCTCTGGGACCCACCCTTTAGAAGCATGAGGGCATCTTGGGCATTTAAAACACCAGGACACTGAGGGTCATCAGATACCTTTAAAGGATTCTCCACAAAATGTCCCATTCCCAGCCCAGTCCCCAGGGTTAGCTTTGGGTCATCATGTTCAGAAAACATAGAAGGTCTGGATCTTTTCTTGGAGAAAAGCAAGGCCCAGAGCCAACCTGAGTTGGTCTCAGCCACTTACCAAGTAGAAAGTGTTCAACATGTATGTCCAGAAACCTTTAGAATTTCACCCGTGGGCCAATCACAGGGGAATGCAAAGGACATGAATAATCCAGGCTTGGTTTTGGAGTGGCTCCTTATGGTCATATCTGAACCTAGACACACAGATTCAAGGCTGAACCTGGGGTGACGTCATGGCATAAAGAGATACATCCCCCAACCTGAGTTACAAGCTCCTACTGGTGAGAGGCAAAACTCATCTAAACAGTGGTGGCTTGTGACAAACGTTAAGACAAGCGGGTGGGCGCAGGTGTGTGAGTGTCAGCCAAGCAGGAGCTGAGCTAGTCAGTATGAGGCAGTGTCCTCCTGCCCTCCACACAGCAAGCATCCCAGCTGTTCCAGTTCCCCTCCCTCCTCACACTGCCCACGAGCTCTGGGAAGCCAGGGTGGAGAGTTCCTTGCGTGTGATTCCCTCACCCTTCCATCCCAAATGAAGCACGGTTCGATTCCCTTCCTCCCAGAATTCAAGTTGGCCATGTCTGCAGAGCCTCTTTCCAAGTTTGAAACCATCCACGTCTCCACGTCAGCCCCATTCCTCCCTGGTGTCAGCCACTGTGCTCCCTTATCTTGGCCTTCCCAGGTGACTCCCGGCTGCCATCGCAGACAGGCTCCTGCCTCTGTTCTGCTCTGTGCACTGTGGCCAGCGTCCGGTTTCTCATTAGGACACTCCCACACACGCCGAATATCCATTCCCAGCCTGAGGGTCATCGGCAGTCTGGGGATGTAGCTCCTGGGTAGAGTGCTTGCTCAGCGTGTCTGAGTTCAGTCAAGTCCCTGGGTTCGGTTCCCAGAAGAAAGTAAACACCCTCCTTCACCCAGCCCAGGTCAGCAAGGCTTCCGTGTCCGTCAGCCCAGCCATCCCCGTGGCCTGTCACCTCTCACAGGCTGTCACCTCTTGACCACATTATTTCTACCCCATGCTACCCACAGACTGCTCTCTCTATCCAGAGTATCCGAGCATCTTTCCTCTCCTCTTCCCCCAGTTAACCCCCACTGATCCTTTCAAATATGAACACACTGAGGTCAAATGCTTCCCAACACTCTCTGAGAACTCCGGTCCTTCCCTTGAATTTGGGGTTGGCCGTCATCTCAATTCTCATTCATAGATCTTAAGTAGGTTTTTGATTTCTGGATTGCCCAGCCCTTGAGTGTCAAGGCGCCACCATCTCTTGCTTACCCGCCACCGACTAGTCCCATGGTCAGGGCTTAGAGTTATTGGTTAATGACTGAATAAATGATTTCTGGAGGTGAGAAGCCAGAGTGAGGCAAACTCAAGCATCCCGCTCTCTTAACACTCAGATCATGGGGAGCAAATGAATGGGGGCGGGGCTGTGTGCCAAAAGCCCTCCTGTGCCTCTCTGCACTCGCGGGTGACGGACCTGGCCTGTTCCGCTGCATTGAGCAGTGTGATGGACCTGGATGTGTCTGTGTCGTCGTTTCCAGGAGATGAACGAGGACCATAGCACACCCAAGAAGGAGAAGCAGGAGCGGATATCGAAGCATAAAGAAAACCTGCAGCACACGCAGGCTGAGGAGGAAGCCCACCTGCTCACTCAGCAGAGGCTGTACTATGACAGAAACTGCCGCTTCTTCAAACGGAAAATAATGATCAAGCGCCACGAGGTGGAACAGCAGAACATTCGGGAGGTATGTGTCACACGGGGCAGGCGGGACGGGGGCGGGACCGGGCCTGCCGCCTCAGTCCCTGTGTCCTTAGCCACTAGCACAGCGCCAGGGTCACGTCAGAGAAGGACGTGGTCCAATAAGAGAGCCATCCGCAGCATAGGGATCGGCTCAGATGGATGAAGAGCTGTGTCGTAATGGAGGTGCAGGTATATCCCGCCATGAAGGGCAGATCAGGAGCTAGAACAGGGGGAACTTCCGCTTCCGTCCCGCCTGCTTGTTTTGTGACTCTAGGGGAAACCCATAAGTGGCAGCGTGTTGTTCCCGCATCATTGCGGTTGCTCTGGCATCAGATGCCTGCAGTTTACAGTGAGGCCTTCAGACTGGACCCTGGAGGCAGTGCGAGCCATCTAAGACTTCTAGGCAGGGAGTGACCTAGCAAATGCTAGCTCTGCTAAAGCATCAGTGTGAGACCAGGCTGCCCCAAAGAGAGGCAAAAACGAGGGAGGGAAGCAGGCAGTCTCCCTCAGTGGATTCGGGCCCAGAGGAGTCCTTAGCGCTGAAAGCGGAAGTTACATCACCGGGGCATTCCTAAAGTCAGCTACTGCTAAGTCTTACCAGTTTCCCAGGGATTTCAAACAGAGGAGGCCATAGTAATTGCTGCTCACGAGACTGAGGCAGGACCACGAGCTCGAGGCTAGCCTGAGCTACACAGCGAGGCCACGTCTCAAAAATAACGATGCCGGAGCTAGGGAGCTAGGGAGACAGCTCAGTCAGTGGGATGCATGCCACACAGGTGTGAGGACCTGAGTTCAGATCCCAGAACTGAAGTAAAACTCCAAGGGCACCGGTGTGGTCTGTTGTCCCTGCACTGGGGAGGTGGAGACAGGAGGATGCCTGGGACTTGCTGCCCATCCAGTCTAGGTGAGTCAGGGAGCTCTAGGCTCTGAGAGAGACCCTGTCTGAAAACATAAAGTGGAAGAAGATTGAGGAAGTTGACATGTAATGGCAACCTCTGGCTTCTGCACACGTGAGCACATACACAAACACACACATACACAAACACACACATACACAAACACACAATCATCATCACCATCATCATCACCAATTGTTACAGTAATAACTGCTAATTTTCCAATTTGGGAATGATTAGGGCATGAAGGCGCTCACAGAGATGGAGGATGCAGAAGGCGTGTCAGTCTGTCAGGAAGGCATTAATAATCTGAGAAGACATGCCACTGAGCCATTGGTAAAAATACTGATGGCTCACAAACGCGGTGTTTACATGAAAGAGGGAAGCTCCCACCTCAGCACCACTAACAGAAGAGCAATTGGGACAAGCGTCTCAGAACACCTCTTTTGTTTTGTTTTCTGAGACAAGTTCTCCTCGTGTGGGTCAGCTAACCTGAACTGGCAGTCTCCTGCCTCAGCGTCCTGTGTGCTGGGATCCCAGGTTGGCTCTTGGTAGAGTTCAAATTAGAGGAAAGAGCAAAGCAAACTAAACTTCGCCGCTGACCACCAAACCATTCCAGACCAGCCAGGCTCTGCACTTGTGTTTAAGATCTGGGAAGGAAAACTGGTAGCTGGTAGACAACTCTGCTCAGGGCAGTGACTCAACAATCAGTAGACAGAGAGGGAGGGAAGGAGAGAGAAAGGAGCCTGGCTTGGAGTGGCACAGGGTTGATTAGAAAAGTGGGTCCTTAGTGAGGTCCAAACTTACCCCAAGGGGATGAAAATGGGTCCTAGGAAGGGAAGAGGTATCCGGATCCTGTGAGAGCCTGGGGCCCTCTACTGGGCCTCAGACGGCAAACAGACAGACAGACAGTGGAACTGTTGTGTTGATGTGTCTGGGACATGAGGAGGTAGAGGAGAGAAAAGCTAGTAAGGTTCGTTCTGGAAGGGAGAGCAGCAGATGTGTGAGGGCAGGGATATATAGAGAGAAGCAACGAGACCAAGCATGGGGAACCGGTGTGGACACATGGTATGAGCTTCCAAAGGACAGCTGGGCCCCAGCCATGACTCCAAACAGGATACAAGGGACCTGGACTGTCCGTTAAGTACCAGTTGCCAACCATGCACAGGACCCTGGGTTCCACCTCTGGCACCACATGCACGGGGTACGATGGTTCACACCTGCAGTCCCAGCACTCTTTTGAGCGGCCTGGGGCCAGCCTGAGCTGCAGGAAACCCTGACCTAAGAAGTAAAAGCAACAAGAACGAGAACAGGTCTTGGCGGCGAATGAGAGGAGAGAGGAGCAGCGAATCAAAATCACGTTCTGGTTTGAGACCCGGAGACATTTAGGTCTAGCTAGAAACAGAAGCTCCGGGAGAAGTTTTGGTAAGACATTAACTAAGCACTGACTATTCTGGATCTGTCAGAAAGCAGAAACAAAATATGGGGAGAAGACGCCATGAATACAGCACATGCAAGCACGTGATGACCCTGGTCAGGTCCCCAGCCCACACAGAGCTGGACCGAGTGAACACGTGCCTAAATCCCAATGTTCCTATGATGAACCCTGACCTCCACATACTTGTGTGTCATGACATGCTCACTCATTCATACACACACACACACACACACACACACACACACACACACACGCCGTGTACATCTATTCATTTTAAATAAAATTAAGAAGGCCCAGAGCTGCCGGGCGTGGTGGTGCATGCCTTTAATCCCAGCACTTGGGAGGCAGAGGCAGGTGCATTTCTGAGTTCGAGGGCAGCCTGGTCTACAAAGTGAGTTCCAGGACAGCCAGGGCTACACAGAGAAACCCTGTCTCGAAAAGCCAAAAAAAAAAAAAAAAAAAGAAGAAGGCCCAGAGCTGGTTAGAAATAAGTTATTTTTTCCATCTGATAACTACTGTTATTCCAATAGCATATATTTATGGAAATTTTGTAGCCAAGGGGTCAGTAACAGTCAATATAAGTTATAGATAGTCACTACTATACAAAATGATTTAAAACAAACAAACAAAACCTATATTCATCAAGAGATGGCTCAGCAGTTAAGCTCATTTACTGCTCTTGCAACGAACCCAGGTCTAGTTCCCAGCACCCAACTAAGCGAGCACCCATAACATAATAAAAATCTAAAGTCAGGCAGGCAGATGGACAGACAGACAGATTCTACCAAGTCATCCTCCTAGGCGCCCGTAGTCCCGTCAGTTCCTTGAGCTGACGGGAATCCTTTTTAGCTCGAGAAGCAGGTGTAAAAAAAAAAAAAAAAAACCGCCAGGGCCTGGCTGAGCCCTCTCTACCCCACCCAAGCACCAGAACTAAGAAATCCATGAATACACAGCCCAACGGCAGAACCTCGGTGAAGTTTGAATTCCAGGCCAGATATGGGTGGTACACACCTGTAACCCCAGCAATCGGAAGGCTGAGGCAGGAGAATCATGAGTTGGAAGGCCAGGCTGGGCCAACTACTTATCAAGACCCTAGCTTAGTGGAGGAGCCCCTGCCTGGCAGAAAAGCCGCTGGTGGCCTCCCATGTCTCTCCCTCCCTCTCCCTTTCCCCTCTCCCTTCTCCTCCGCAGCCTCATTCCCCTCCCTCTCTCCCTCCTCCAGTGCCTGTGGAGCTCTGGTGCGTTGGGAGGCAGGGTCACCAGGGCCATCAACCCTGGGTCGGCTCATTTTGGTGGATTTTATACAAGCCACAGACAGACATTCATGGCTCTCACCTATAATGCATCATCAGTGTCTAGAACATTCTAAAACAGACCGGAAAAATAGAATACAGGAACATACACTTCAGCTTCCACTCGACTTCACAGAAATTGTGTGTGAGCTGAGACCTTCAATTCCCCGGTGCCTCACAGTTACATGTCAAAGGCTGTTCAGGGGGCCCTTGGAGTGGTGGATCTCTGTGAGTTCAAGGCCAGCCTGATTTACATAGAGAGCTCCAGGACAGCCATACTGTCTCGTAAATAGTAAATAAATAAATCAAATAAATAAATAACAAATGCTTTCTGTGAGGTTGGCACTTTACAGGGGTGCAGTTGTAGGATATGATAGTTCTTTTCACTGAGACGTGGGTATGGTCGGGCAGACCTGAAGTCCCCACTAATCCAGAAGGCTAAGGCTGAAGCAGACAGCTCCCTTGGGCGCAGGAGCTAGAAGCCAACCAACCAGGGCAGCCAGCACAACTCCCACCTAAAGTAAAAGAAAACTGAAAGAGCTTGGCATGCCGTCGTGCGGGCATGGCACTAGACTTTGGCATGCCGTCGTGCGGGCATGGCACCGGACTTTGGCATGCCGTTGTGCGGGCATGGCACCGGACGTGGGATAAGACGGCTACGAGAGGGTTCCCTGCGGCCTGAGCTGTGGGGGCAGCTGGCCATCTTTGACCTCAGCAGCTCAGACACAGGCATCATGATACAGGGGGCAGCCTAGAACTTGCAACCCTAGCCTGTATAAGGAGCTTGCCAAAGCCAGGAGCAACCACAAGAACCAATCTGCTTCTCACCAGAGCAGTGCTCAGGTTACCAGCAGTCGTTAGTACTGGTGAGCGGCCACTGGGAAGCTCAGTGTAAGGAACTCAAAGCCCAGAGCACCACAGTGCAGGTGTCCCTCAGCAACTAGACCCACTCCTTCCAAGGAAAGAAGCCCATGAAAGTGCTTGCTTGCTATCTTTGATTTTTTTAGCCCCTGAGCTTGAATCAGGCTCCTGGAGTTAGTGGAGTTAGTATAGAGCTGTAAAGTCCAGCTCTGGGGCTCATGGCACGGTGACCATGGAAGGGGACTGTCACAGACCTCTGCTATGCACACTCTTAAGTTCTTTGTGTGATCACCTGCTCTCTGGGAAGGGCCACTTCCCTGTGGTGCCACCCAGGGGCCACTCACTGAGCTGTGAAAGAAGATAGCTGGGGCTGGAGACATGGCTCAGTGTTTACGAGCATGGGTTGCTCTTCCAAAGGACCTGGGTTCAAATCCCAGCGCCCACACGGTGGCTCACAGCCATCTTTGACCCCAGTTCCAGGAAATCTGATGGCCTCTTCTGGCCTCTCTCAGAACTAATGTGGTGCATTTGCATACAATGCAGGCTTCCAGGAACTGAAACAGTTAAAACTGTTTACACTGTGGCTTTCCAGCTCCATCCCTTGTGCCTATGCCAGTACCCCCCCCACACACACACACATATACACACACAGCCAATGATGTTTACTGAGTGAATAAAAGAACCCTCCATGATGGTGCCAGGAGCTACGGGTGGAGGGCCAGTGTGCATAAGATGCTCACGACCACCTATTATGTTTATGTAGTGCTTTTAACCACTGAGCCACATCTCCAGCCCCAACTAAATCTTCTCTCACACAACTCATAACCACCTATTACGACATTCCTATGAATGAGAACGCTTCATGTCTTCTCCTGCCCTCACAGATGCCGAGAGAGAGAGAGAGAGAGAGAGAGAGAGAGAGAGAGAGAGAGAGAGAGAGAGAGAGAGAGAGAGAGAGAGAGAGAGAGAGAGAGAGAGAGAGAGAGAGAGAGACTGACTCCCGGGTGCTTTCCTGCTAAGCCCAGCTCCAGGCTCTCCCCTTCCCTGACCTTCTTGGTCAGTAACAACCTTTCCCAAAGCTCCGTGGCACACACCCTCTCTGGAGCAACCTCCTCCCAGCCCCGCTTCTTCTCTTTTCGATTTGCACAGAGCCGGTTTCCCTGTGGTGGGGAAGCCTGTCCTGCCAGCATGTTAGCTGGGATGTATTGGGGCTGCGGTAGTCCAGACCAGGCATTTCTACAGCAGCAGGGCCAACAAGACTCAATGCAGCTGACACGGCTGTCTGTGCCTTTAATCCCAGCACTCAGGGCAGAAGCAGACAGATCTCTGTGAGTTTGAGGCCAGCCTGGTCTACGATGCCAGTTCCAGGCCAGCCTAGGCTACCTACTGAGACTCTGTCTCGGGAAGAAAAAAAAATCAATAGTACTTAGTACAGCTGGACATAGAGATGGGCTGAAAGGCAGTGAAGACTTGGGTACAAAATATTCGCTACATCCTCTCCCCTCCTCTCCCTTTCCCTTTCTCTCTCCCTGTATTCTTCTCTTCTCTTCTCTTCTTTCTTCTCTTCTCTTTTCTCTCTCCTTCCCTTCCCCCTCTCCCCTTCCCCCCTTTCTCTCCCTTCCTCTCTCCATCTACTCCTCTCTCCCTTCTCTCTCTCCCCTCCCTCTTCTCCCCTTCTCCCCTTTCTCTCCCTCTCCCTTTCTCTCTTCTCTCCCTCTCCCCTCTCTTCACTCTTTCCCTTCCCCCTCTCTTCTCTCCCTTCTTTCTCTTTCTTCTTTCTTTCTCTCTCTCCCCCTTTCCCTCTTCTTTCCTTCCCCCTCTCCCCTTCCCCCCACCTCCTCTCTCCCTCTTAAATCTAGCGTTATCTAAACCTCCTCCCTCAGAGCAGCAGATGACCACCCCATCATTCCTGTGTGAGCTGTCACTCCAGCCACCACAGAGACAACTGGCCCTGGGTCTCAGCTCTGAATTCCCAGGAGAGAAAATCGATGTCCACTTTGAGTCCAGTCAGCTTCGAGACCAGCACCTGCTTCGACAAGCGGCTACCTTATGTCACCATTAGAGTGTCCCCATGTCCAAGGCAGCAGCCACAGCTCAGCCAACATCGGCATGAATCCGGGGCTCATAGCTTGGGTCTTAGTGCCTAGTGCATTCAGGGACAGTCCTCAGGGGCTGGGAGTATAGTTCAGTGGTCCATTGATCCCCAGTTAGAGGAGATGAAAGTAGCCTCCTGTCAGCGTGTAAAAATGTCTTATGTAACTTTCATTTTCCTGCTTTCCATATTCTCCAAGAAAGGTGGGGGGAGGGGGCACGGCACCAGCCGGGCCTGATCAGAACTGACAAGAGGTCTGTGGATGTAGCTGAATGGTAGAGCACTTGCCTGGCATGTGGCTAGGCCCTGGGTTCAATCCCCAGTGCCACAGGGAGGGAGAGAGAGGGGGGGAAAGAGAGAGGAAGAGAAAGAATGAAGGAAGGAAAGAAGCACCAAGTGGTTAGATCTAGGAACTAAAGGGGAGTGGTGTTCTCTAGTCTCTCCCAGCAGCACACCCTAAGCTCTGCCTTTTAAAAATAGATAATTGGCCTACTTCTATTATGTATGAAAACAGGGTATTTCCCCCAGAACGCTGAAGCAATGCAGGCATTCTAGGTCTTTAGCGCTCGACACTGGTCACATGACAGAGTCACCTGGAGATGAATTTAAGATTGAAATTAGGCATCCCCTACGATTTATCAGAATTTGAGGGTGTGTGCCCTTACCTGACTTTAATGGCTGGCCGGCATGGGCGTCCCTAGCTTCACCACACCAAAGCCTAGCACATTATTGAAGACCCACAGCCCCTCTACAAGGCAGGGAAACCCAGGTGGGATCAATCCCATCTCCCCGATAGCACAGTTGTGAGTGATAACCTCATCCCAGGCGGAAGAGCTCCAGGGACTTCCCCTCTAATCTCATGGAGTCATGCTGCAAACACCTCGGATGTAGTTCAAAGCCACCCTCCCCGTGCTTGCGCGCCGTGCGTCCCTCCCATTGCCCTCCGCTCATCTCTCTCCCATTCATCATGTGCTCCTGGATGCAGGAACTAAATAAGAAGAGGACCCAGAAGGAAATGGAGCACGCCATGCTGATCCGGCATGATGAATCCACCCGAGAGCTGGAGTACAGGCAGCTGCACACCCTGCAGAAGCTCCGCATGGATCTGATCCGGCTGCAGCACCAGACGGAGCTGGAGAACCAGCTGGAGTACAATAAGAGGCGGGAGCGGGAGCTGCACCGGAAGCACGTCATGGAGCTTCGGCAACAGCCGAAAAACTTAAAGGTGAGAGCCCCGGGCTCACCCAGCGCCCTGCACGCAATGCGCGCCCTCACTCGGGCCCCGCCCCCACTCCGGCCCCGCCCCACAGTAGCAGACTCTCCTGTGGAGTCTAGGGCTCCGGCTGCTTGGAACCCCCGCTATGCTGCAGAGTTTTCAGCCCTCCCTGTATGTTGCTCGCCTGAGCCACGGGTCACCCACCCTCTTTAAAGGCAGTGAGGTGGGGACGGACAGATGGCTCAGCTTCCAGAGAAACTGGGTTTGATTCCCAGCACCCACACCGCAGCTCACAACCATCTGTAACTCCAGTTCCAGGCAATCTGGTGCCCTCTTCTGGCCTCCAAGGGCACCGGGCACACATGTAAGACAAACATGCAGGCAAAACACCCGTGTATATAAAATAAAAACTGAAAAAAAAAAAAATACTAAGCAAGGAGAGCTCGGGAAACGCTTGAACAACTCGTTTACCGTCAGAAAACACAGATATTCACATTACAGCTCATAACAGTAGCAAAATTACAGTCGTGAAGTAGAAATGAAAATAATTTTGTTGTTGGGGGCTCACCACAACATGAGGAACTTTGTTAAAGGGTCATAGCATTAGGAAGGTTGAGAACCACTGCTCTAGAAACTAAGTTTAAAAAAAAAAAAAAAAAAAAGGCTGGGCGGTGGTGGCACACACCTTTAGTCCCAGCACTTGGGAGGCAGAGGCAGGTGGATTTCTGAATTCGAGGCCAGCCTGGTCTACAGAGTGAGTTCCAGGACAGCCAGGGCTACACAGAGAAACCCTGTGTCACTAAGTAAATACATGAATGAATGAATAAATAAATAATAAATAAAAAAGCTGGTGTCTCTACCATGCCCACCTCTGCCCTCTGCATGCACATACATGCTGTTCCCTGAGAAAGTAGGCAAAGAGCTGTCCATGGTCCTAGCCCCAGTGAGTGTGAGAACTGTAATGGGAACAGCCATCTTCAAGGATACTGCCTCAGCTACAGCGCCACCTTCAGAGTTAGTAGGATCCCGTGTGGCTCACTTGTGACATCTGCCATGGGCCTGGCTCTCCAGACTACTCTGAGAGATAAATGGGGGGACCCTTTGGCCCTTGCAGCCCCCGGGGTAATCCTTGCATCTCGCTGGGTGACAAGTTCTGTGTCCTCAGCCACTAGAGGGTGTCAGGAAGACAGACCAGTGCCGGTGCGGGTACACATGCAGGCCGCCCTCAGTCACACCGCACGTGTTCCTTCAAGGCAAACCCTGGGTGCATACGTGACCCCCACTGCCAGAAGCCCTGAGTGTTCACCAAGTGACAGGGGACAGCTGAGTGACCTGTGCCCTCCATCTACCCCTCCTCCTACTTGCCAGAGTGCAACTGTGATGTCACCTTCAGGGGAGGCAAAGATCCACAGCCACTCCCTCTTTCAGTGCCCATGGGAAGGGGTCAGGCGCAAGGCGCCGCTCCATGCCCTTCTCTGTAGATGTCTCAGGGAGACGCGGAGCCAGGGCAGTGGGACGGGGTTACCTCGTACATGGCTGCGTGCACCTGCGCCAGAGAAAGGGAAGGAGCAGCAATCAGTAGGAACCACTAAAGCCCGGAGGGAGGCAGGGAATAGTTGCCGACCTTTGAACACGCTGTGCGGTGTTCCATAGTCTGCTTACAAGTCGTCCCTACCCGTGAGAATCCAGTTTTTCCTAATGCAGTTCGCCGATTTGAAATCCCTCTATCCATTTCACTGAAAGACAGAGACCCGGTAGAGCTACCCGCAGCCTGGGTCATTGCTGTCCCCTGTGGATTGACGAGTCCTGTGCTTGAGTGTGTCGTACGACCCAGGGTCCCCGTGCATACTGACTCAGTTCTCTCTTTCTCTTTGCCCCACCCCCCTCTTTTTTTTTTTTTTTAATCTGCCAGGCCATGGAAATGCAAATTAAAAAACAGTTTCAGGACACTTGCAAAGTACAGACCAAACAGTACAAAGCCCTCAAAAATCACCAGTTGGAAGTCACTCCAAAGAATGAGCACAAAGCAATCCTAAAGACACTGAAGGATGAGCAGACGAGGAAGCTGGCCATTTTGGCCGAGCAGTATGAACAGAGTATAAACGAGATGATGGCCTCTCAAGCGGTAAGTGGGTAGGTTTGCTGCCGGCCATGCGAGTGAGCGAGCGAGGGGAGAGCAAGAGAACCCAAGACCCAGTCTTCATCCCCATGCACCTCTGGGATGTATTGGTTTAGGATGTATTGCTGGCTTCTCTTCCTACGCCGAGGAACAGAGAAAGGTGAAGACGCGGAGCACAGCCAAGCCCCGTGCGGATACCTACTCGCTGGAATGCATCTTTCTAACTTGGAGCTGAAGGAGCAGTGCCAGTCCAGCAGGGGAAGGGAAAGGGGGAGGGGGAACACTCGGGGAGGGGGAGACGGGATGGATACCTGGTGGACGTGTGCGTGCAGTTACTCCTCAGAGGTTATTGACCACCACCCAACCAATGTCAGGCATGGCCTTGCTGCTTCAGAGTCCATGGCCAAATGCGGGGACAGAGAGAGACAGAGAAAGATAGGCAGGCAGACAGACAGGCAGAGACAGGCAGACAGACATACTTGCTCAATAAACTCTGACGGAGCCTCCACAAGTAGCCCTGTGCTGGGCAGAGACAGTGGAGCTAGACAGGGTCTCTCATGCTGTGTCAGGGAAACTGGGAAGTCAGGTCACGGAGTGCTATAGCCAAGCACACTAAGTGCTTAGTTCTAGGGGTGCCCAGGGCCTCGGAAGGACAAGGGGAATAGAGAAGCTGGCCTGGGGACACCTGGGGACCTAAAAGGAAGCCATCAAGGTCCTGATGAGGAGAGGGTATATCTGGGGCTCAGAGTAGGAGGCTGAGCCCAGAGCCCAAGGAGGAGGTTTGGGCTGGGAGCCGATGCACACCTGAGATTCCAGCACTCAGAAGACTGAGTCCATCAGTAGACCACCTGAAGGGGGACCCCAGCACTGAAAAGGAGGGGGGCACAGAAGGAGGAGAGAAAAAGGGAGAAGGTGGAAAGAGGGAAGGGAAGAAAGAAGAAAGGGGGCTGGAAGCCCCTTGCACACCTCCTGTCTGATTCCCAGGCTAGCCCTCCTGGTTCTCCACTGTGCCCTAGGCATCCCAAGATACCAAGGATGTTGGCAGGTTAGGGAAGGGGTCTGTCAAATAACTGAATGGTATTGTCACACAGCTACAGGCCCTGGTGGCCAATGGTTTACTAAACAGAAGCATAAGTCCCGCCTGAGATTATAGTCTGCAGAAATGCAGAGACCCTAAAGGGCCTGAGAACAAATGACCAGCTAAGCAGCTGCCGAAGCCGGGGAGTAACATGTGGGGGCGAGGGGTCAGAGCCCTCACAGGAGGTGAGTCGGTATTCCATAATGAGAAGGCTCAGGTGTCTGGTGTGTAGTTGACGTGAGTCCTGGGTTCCAACACATCACAAGAGGGAGGTGGGAGGCAGGCACATGGATGCGGTGAGAGTGAGTGGGATTTGAGGGCCACTCAGTAGAGGCAGCAGATGGAACTGAGGAGTTGACAAGAGACTGGGAGAGTTGAGGAAAGAGGTGAGTTCGGACACCCGGCACAGGCATTGAGTAAGGTGGCCATGGCATCTGGGCCCTGTAGGTGTCTGAAGAGGTGCAGAGACTGAAATCTGAATGTCACTAGGGACACCAGGATTAAAGACAAGGCCCCATGTCTCTGTCTTGTTGGGGCAGCTACAACTTAAGAGTGAGTGAGATCTACCAGGGACAGGAGGTGGGTTTGAGAAGAGGGACAGGCTCTAGGAGCCGCCCACGTTTGAAGGCTAAGTGGCCGGAGATCAAAGAGGATGAGTAGCGGAAAGATCAGGAGGGGAGGGGAGAGCAAGTCACAGATGCCCAGGCAACAGTTCCCTCGTGAGGGTTCAGATGTGCAGGAACCACAAGAGCGGCAAACCCCGGTGACCTCCTCACTGTGGGCAGAGGCTTTAGCCAGTGCGGTACATCGCTGGGGCTAGATATCCTTATACTTCAAAGGGCTGGGGTGGCAGCCCTGTGCACTTGCCTGGTGTGCATGAGGCCCTGGGTTTGACCCTCCACGCTGCATAAACTGGCATGGTGGCACCCGCCTGGGAGGTGGAGCGTGAGGACCAGAAGTTCAAGGTCATCCTCAGCCACATAATAAGTTCAAGACCAGCCTGGGCTACACGAGATCCTGTCTCAAAAATAAAGAGTGCCCATAAGACAGGAAGAAACTGCACGTGGGACTCCACTTCCTGTCCTCATCGGCAGAGGCAGGCAGACAGACAGTTAGCAACTGGACAGATGTGTAGCAAGCAGAGGGGACAGTTGAAGAAGGCTTCTGCCACTAGGAAGGGGCTCAGACAAGTTCTCCAGCTGAGGATGGCTGCTGCTATACTCCTTCTTACCTTCACTCATTTATCCATTTTGCAAATGTCTGTCCGCAGTGTGCCTCAGGCATGCCAGGATGCCATGAGAAATAAGATATCCCCTCCTCTCCCCAACCTGGTCCTCATGGGATAATGGAGGACGCAGCATCGCAGGGGGCTGCTGCACGATGGAGCAAGGACAGGAGCAGCCTCACTGCCACAGCTATTTAGGCTGTGGAGCATCCAGAGCAGGAGTGGGGAAACAGTGCCCGTCTGAAGAACTGCAGGCATCGCTGCTGTCTGGAATGTGGAGAGCTAGGAGGATCTTGCCTGGGAATAAGACAGGAGGGCTACACAGGGGCCAGGCCACTGTACAGGCTTTAGCCTCGGCACAGTACACTGTCGCTAAAGCGTAGGGGACCTGGCCTGTGTTGCCCGTGCTTTGGGGACCATCCCTCCGAGACATGCAGAGAATCTTGTGAGAGAGCAGTGTGGCAGTGCTGCGCTCGCCTGGCCACAAGGGGATGGTGGCTAGGCCAGAGACACCCGCCACTCTGGGCTGAAGGGAGGCGTGGCCATGTTTGACAGACAGGCAAGAGGTCCAGGGAGCCTGCTGGGCGACAGGGCCAAGGTGGTGAGGAAGGATCCAGGTCTCTGGGCTGAGCTTAACGGCAGGTGCTGTGACAGTGACAGAGTATTAAAAAGTCCGTGGGACAGGCTAGGGAAGTGGAAGCAGGAGGGGTGAGTTTATAGTGGTCGGTCGGTCGTGTTGAGCTCCAGGATCTGGACCTTGGGAAAGAAGCAGGGTGGGGAGCATCTTGGAAGTCGAAGCTACAGGCAAGGGTTTGCGGGAAAGGAGGGGCTCGGAGGTGGCAAGGCATGCCAGGAGGCGAGGTTGTACCAGGACACCTCACCAAGATGATCAGAGACCTGAGTGTGAGGTGTGAGTGACAGGTAAACTCAAGGCGATGGGGGGCGGGGCGGGACCTGGTCACAGTCCTGTCTTGGTTTTGGTTTGTTTTGAGACACACTCTAGTAGCACAGGCTGGCCTGGAACTCACTATGTGGCCAAGAATGACTTCTGATCCTCCTGCCTCCTCACCTCCCAAGCACTGGGATGTAGGTGTCCATTACTGTGCCCTGTTCACTCGGGGCTGAGCTGGGGCCAGGGCTTCACGCATGCCCCATAAGCACTGTACCAATGCAGCCACACCCGGGCCTGGCTCCTGTGCCCTTGGCTGTAGTCAGGGCACCTGTGGCATTGCCAGGCTCTGCAGCAAGGGCCCGGTGGACATGTGATGTAAGGTGGCAGACACAGGCTAAGGAATGTGGGCCCAGAGGGGAGCAGCGCTCTCTCTCTTGGGACAGGAAGGAGGTGAGTCTGAGTGTGGCTGTCACAGCTATCCATCACTGGCCTCAGGTCATGAGTCCAGTGTGTCCCTTTAAGTACTTGCTGTAAAATCCCTCCGTTTACCCATAGAAACTGTAGGCTCACTGAAGGAAGCTACATTCACATGAGCTACTACTGCTCAAGACAAGAGTTGGCATTGAAGAGTTTTCCTATAAGTGGTCAGAGGATAAATGTAAGGAGCTGTGTGGACTACAAGGCGTCTGTCATACTAGCCAGCTCACCTCTGCAGAAGCCGTCAGAAATGATGTGTACTGGGGGGGGGGGGGGGAACAGACACATGGGCCAAATGCTGAGGGGCTATAGTGCTCCACTTTCCAGTATTTCCAGGAGGGGCACATCACTGTTGAGTAGCAGAGGCAGTATTTGAGCTTACCTTGGGAGGCGGCTGTGAGCGGAGTTACACTGCACTCTCCCCCTCACATCCTTTTCTTCTGTTTAAGCCACCGTGGGGCCCGAGGGTAATATTCACTCACATTATTACAAACCTTAGAGCACATTTGTATGTGTGACTATATAGGAGAAAAATTCCAAGGTCTGGAACTCCTGTGGCTTCTAGTGCCTGGTCAGAGAGAGAAGTTTGAGGCTAGCTGGACTCCAGAAGCAAAAGAAGCGGCAGGCCGGGATGGTCGAGGGCTTGTCTAGCATGCAGGAAGTTACCAGCAGTGCTAGAATCCCAGCATGGCGGTGCGCGCCTGTCCCCGGGAGGTAGACACAGAAGGATGGAGTCATTCAGAATCATCCTTGAGTGTGTTGTAGGCTCAGCTCCAGTGTGTCCCGCATGTGACTCTGTCTCAGAGGAAGCGGATATGCTTCGAGGGTCTGAACTGCCTGTTGGGAGGTCTGAACTCTCAATCGGCTGGCGCACAGGGCTTGTGGCAGCCAAAGCCTTAGAGGAGAGAAAGGCTGGGCTGTTGGTTGCTTCCCTGGTAAACGGCCTCTCAAGTCGTGAGAAAACCCATAGCAGTCCTCACTGGGAGCCACATCTCAAGGTCATCTGTGAGCTAATCCAGCTGCAGACTGTGTATACAGCCACCCTGCCTGTGTCCCCTGGTAGAAAATGGGAAAAGGATGCCCTGCCCTCTCTAGTGGAGCCTAACATAGAATCCCTGCGGAGGCTGGGACCCAGAAAACACACTTTCCCCCAACTCCACGCTGTATTTGCCACAGGACTAGAGATGACAGTCTACAAGGAGCTTCGACATTCTAAAGTCACTCCCGCCTCAGGACACATAGTCACTCGTTAAAGGCCCGTGTCAGCTGAAGCTGATACTGGAGAATGGCCTGGATAGGAAGGGGCAGAGAAAGGGGCAGCCACACACACACACACACACACACACACACACACACACGCACGCACACACACACGCCTAGGATAGAGGGCCTAACCCGTGCTCTGGTAATGGTCTGAACGGGAGCGTGTTTGGGTTCTGGGCCTCATGTTGCAGCAGGTGGCCCTGGCCCATGTCCACACAAGATCTGGGTGTCTTGGTACCAAATGTTAAACTCAGGTACACAGTCCAGGAAGCAACAGGAACTGGGCCAGGCTGCATCTATAACCTAGCCCGTTGCTTAAAAGCAAAATACGTCCCCTGCGGTTATCAACTGCTCTCAAAGGGGTGACATTTTGAACTCCTTGGGTTCTTGATTGGCAGCGAGGAAGATGCCATGTGTAGCCACGGCCATGGCCAGCATGAACTGTTTTGTCACGACAGCTACACCGGCCAGGTTGTCACTGTATGATTGTGGGATGCACTTCTGTTGCACTAAACTAAATGTCGAAATGTCTTATGATTTTATAGTTAAAGGTGACGAAAGATGGGCACAGTCTTGCCAAAACCAAAACAATGTAACATCTGCTGTTTATTGGACATTGTGTTACATGTGGAGGCTTAGGCCTGGGGTCCTATGTGGTCTTTCATTTCAAACTCACACCAATCTTAGTGGGAATTATTGTTTTCTTGGGGGAAAAAAGAAAAGGAAGAGAGAAAAGAAGGAAGGAAGGAAAGAAGGAAAGAGAGAGGGCGCAAGCAAGCAAAATGTCACCCTGGAGTAGCAGAGCCTACCTTTAGGCTCACCAGGTCACTGGGTGGGCAATCGTCCCAGGATCCTTGGCCCTGGCACTGAAGGAAATGTGTTCTTAGAATCCTGTGCCAATCAAGCAGACTCCACTGGCTCTAATCCCAATTGCACTGTCCGTCTTCCTTCTCTTTCTACCTAAGTCCCAGCGAGGAGACCGGTCCCAGTCACACACACACACACACCCTCAGAGTAGTGCGTGTGGACTGCCTTATACACAGCGTGTGTGTCTTCTGTACCCACAGTTACGGCTAGACGAAGCGCAAGAGGCAGAGTGCCAGGCCTTGAGACTACAGCTCCAGCAGGAGATGGAGCTGCTCAACGCCTACCAGAGCAAAATCAAGATGCAAACGGAGGCCCAGCACGAACGCGAGCTGCAGAAGCTAGAGCAGAGGGTGTCCCTGCGCAGAGCGCATCTTGAGCAGAAGGTAGGATGTTTCCTGGGACCCGCACCATAGGCCTGGGATATGGGAGGGTCACGGTTTTGAATGGAGCCCTCCTGAGTGACCATGGTCGGACCGTCAACTTACCCCTGGCTCCCAAGAGAGCCAGGCACTGTCCCTGACCCATACACCATGGCTCAGGAAAGTTATTCAAGCAACTGAGGTTCAGCTTAGGGAGCCCATCATCTTGGCCAGCTGGATGACATCACTTACAAAAGAGTGATGGGATGCTAGCATGACTGCCCATTTAGAAGCCTAAAATCGTCAAATATTTTCAGCAAAAGAAATTATCAGTAGGACTCTTTAACGAAGCAATAAAATGAGGTTCTAGAGAGGTGGCTCAGAGGTTAAGAGTACCCGCTGCTCTTGCAGAGGACCAGGGTTCAGTTCCCTGCCCCCATGACAGGCAGCTCACAGCCACCTATAACTCCAGCTCTAGGGCATTGGATGCCCTTCTCTGGCCACCACAGACACTGTATTCCTATTGGAAGCTGTCATGAGCATCTCAAAGCTGGGGCTGAGGGGACAGCCCCGTGTGTGGGGTGCTTGCTGCGCAAAGATGAGGACCTGGATACTCTCCCCAAACACCCACATTAAAAATGCTAAAAGTCGCCAGGCGCATGGTGGCGCATGCTTTTAATCCCAGCAGAGGGGGAGGCAGAGGCAGGCGGATTTCTGAGTTCGAGGCCTGCCTGGTCTACAGAGTGAGTTCCAGGACAGCCAGGGCTATACAGAGAAACCCTGTCTCGAAAAACCAAAAAAAAAAAAAAAAAAAAAATGCTAAAAGCCAGGTCTGTAGTGATGCACACTCAGGATCCCAGCACAGTGAGGCAGAGGCAGCTGGCTCCTTGGGGCTCATAGGCCAGCCTGCCTAGCCTGCTTAGCCAATGAGAGGTCCTGCTGTAACAGACAAGGACTGCAGCAGCCATGGCCTTCTCTTCCACACACACATGCACATGCATGCACATGCACACGCATGCACATGTGTGTATACACACAAAGCATCTTGGGCCGGGGAGATGGCTCAGCAGGCACATGACTTCCTGTCAGTGCATGAGGACCTCCTTTCAGATCTCTAGTCCCCACACGAAAGCTAGAGTAGAACTGGACATGATGTGGATAGCACACCCTATAGCCAGTCTAGCTGAAAGCCAAGATCCAAGTTCAATATCATCCTGTCTCAGAACACAGGGCGAATACAGACTGAGGAGGACAGCAGCATGGTCCTCAGGGCTCCATGCACTCGCATATAGGTGCATGTGCATACACACACCACACATACACACATGCACACCACACACACACGCACACACACACGCACACACACACACACAAGCACAGCATCTCACATTGGTGACCTCTCTCCGCTTGACCTGTTAGCCTCACTTTTTCTCCCAGAGCATCATAGCAGCCTGCTGTCCCTGCCAACTTCCTGAGGATGCTGGAGGTTCCAGCCCTCCACAGCAAAGTCACAGAGTCACACAGGCTTCATTGTCCTCAGGCTCCTGGGCTCCCCTTTACTCACCTCCTAGTGAGGGAGGACACTGACTTAGATCAGCCCAGGCTCATATAGCATGGCTGCCTTCACCCCAACGCCCA
The DNA here is from genome assembly GCF_900095145.1 of Mus pahari. Lineage (NCBI taxonomy): Eukaryota > Metazoa > Chordata > Mammalia > Rodentia > Muridae > Mus > Mus pahari. Next base: position 7,097,409 of record NC_034612.1, read on the forward strand.
CACCCACACCCTGCTTCCACCCCTAGCAAGTCTGAGACACAGTGGATCAAATCCAAGACACGTTATTACTGGGCTCCCCTCTCTCGGGTCGTGTGTGTGTGTGTAGGGGTGGATGGGGGGATCCGGGGATCCCTCATGGCTGTGGCCGGGCGTTGGCACTGAGAGCCGCTTGTATGCTTGTGCAGATTGAAGAGGAGCTGGCTGCCCTGCAGAAGGAACGCAGTGAGAGGATCAAGACTCTCCTGGAGAGACAAGAGCGAGAGACCGAGACTTTTGACATGGAGAGCCTCAGAATGGGCTTTGGGAATTTGGTGACATTAGATTTTCCTAAGGAGGACTATAGATGAGATTAAATTTTTTTGCCATTTACAAAAAAAAAAAATGAAAAAAAAGAAAACAAAAAAATTCAGACCCTGCGAAACTACATTCCCCATCTTAACGGGCGCTGCTCTCTCTTCTCTCTCTCTCTCTCTCTCTCTCTCTCTCTCTCTCTCTCTCTCTCTCTCTCT
>NC_034612.1:7098162-7100317 GCF_900095145.1 Mus pahari
CTCTCTCCTTTTATTGTCTCTTGAGTGTTCCTTTACATATTTTTGTACGAAAGTTCTGCCCATGATACTTTTCCTCATTTTTCCTTTATTAAACATTCTCTCTCCCTCTCTCTCTCTCTCTCTCTCTCTCTCTCTCTCTCTCTCTCTCTCTCTCTCCCTGACACCGTGTCGCACTAGTGCCTGTTGATTCTTACTCCATCAGGGGCCCTTTCCTCCCCCCGTGTCAACTTTCAGTGCTGGCCGAGACCCGGCCGCCCCTGCCGTCCACCACCCGCATCGCGGTGCCAGCGACGACGATGCGGTTCCGGATGTTCTGCTGAAAACCTTGGAGGTGGTTTTAGGGTCTGTCAACCAACAAACGGCGATGGAACACAGACGGATGTTGCTTTGCACAATCCCTCGTTGTCACCAACCAGTGAAAGTAAAGAAAAAAAAAAAGAGAAAATACCTAAAGAAACCTAAATAAACAATACATGCCAAGGGGGAAGAGACACAAAATCCGCAGCCTTACACCTTAACCAGCTGCTGCATAACTTTATTTTATTTTATTTTTTTGGTATTTATTCATCAGGAATTAAAAAAAAAACAAAGTTTTATTAAAGATTGAAAATTTGATACATTTTACAGGAACTAATTGTGATGTACATACGAAGTGGTAACATATTATTACTATTTTGGGGCCGGGGTGGGTGGGCGGGGTGAAGAGATCTTGTGGTTTTTAAGAACCTGCGGGCAAGTGTTTGCCTTGCCGGCAGCCTGGTCTACTGTATCCCAGCATCCCTCTGCTGTTGCAGATGGTGTGCGTACACTTAAAGGAGCTCATAGAATCCCAGTAGCACAAAATTGGGCTTTGGCAAATCATGTATTTTGTGTATAGAGGGAATCTAAGGAGAGGAATTGCTTATTTTCATATTGTATTTTAACTGTTTCTCTGATCAGAATTTTTTTACTTCCTCCTCCTGTTCCTCCCCCACTCCCCCACACCCACCCCAACCCCCACTCCAGTCTCTGGAGTTCAATGTCTTCTCTGCCAATCATCTGTTTATTTCTCCTTCCCCTCCCCACGCCCCCTATCTGTGGTCATAAATATTGCATTATTCATCCTTTCAAACTGTGTATTTTCTTACAATAAAAAATGATGAAGAGAAAAAGGCTTCACTCCTTTTGCATGCACTTAAAAAAAAAAACTTAAAAAAACATTTTTCAGGTTCCAAGGAAGAGCATGATTAACTGTCAGGGCTTTTAATTATATTTGTAAATAAAAGTGTTCGTCACATCGCCTGGCTGTGTTCTTGTAGCAGGATTTCCCTTCCAGGCCCCTCTGGGGATGACTCTGAGGGGCTGGGCCCTCCTGGAACCGTGCTCCAGGGCCTTGGCTGCTGCTCCTCCCGGAAGGATGCTGAGGGAAAAGCCCACTCTTCCCGTTTCTTCTCCTGGACCGAGATGGAGGAGCGCTGTCTGACACTCAGAGAGGCCGGCCCAGCCTGGGTGCCCCTAGCCGTAGAAGCAGGAGCCACACACACACACTGTGCGGAGCCTCCTGCGGTCACAGGCAAGAGGACCAGACCCCGCGAAGGAAAGCAAGCCGTGGAAGAAGCATGAGAACACTCCCACTGGAAACTGTCCCGTGATAGCCCAGGCTCCATCCCTTTCTGGTTCCTCTCACTGGAGTAACTATAGAGTAAATATTGCACTTCCGGTATATGGTTTTGGGGTCAGGACACTCTCACACCTGCAACCCTAGCCCTGCCAGCCGGGCATATTGAAAATTGGATCATGCTTTCTTGTCATTACTGTCTCTCTTCTTTCTTTTCTCTCTCCTTTCTTCTCTACTCCGGGTTTTGTTTTCCTTTTTTTTCCCCCCTAGAACTCACAATGTAGACCAGGCTAGCCTCCACCTCACAGAGATCCTTCTGCCTCCACCCCACCCCAACCTCCCCCAAAGGGCTGGGATTAAAGGCCGGTGCCCTGTCACACCCAGCCCAGTTTTGTGTTTTCCTACTGACCTGAGAGCTGGACTGCTTCGACCTGCTTAGCCAGGCTGAGGTCACATGCAGCCATCTGTTCTGCAGTGCTGGGGACTAAGTTCAGCCTCCTGTGCTAAGTAAGCACAATGCCACCGAGTCAGCCGCAGCCCCCAGCACTGCTTTTTTTT
>NC_034612.1:7103637-7105455 GCF_900095145.1 Mus pahari
CCTGAGTTCAAATCCCAGCAACCACATGGTGGCTCACAACCACCTGTAATGGGATTTGATGCCCTCTTCTGGTGTGTCTGAAGAGAGTAATTGTGTACTCATATACATAAAATAAATACATAAATCTTAAAAAAACAAACAAACAAACAAACAGAAATATGGTTTTTACCCAATTATTATGGGTTTTTACCAGGGTTGGGCGTGTTAGTCAAGTGACAGGATATTTACTGACCATACACAGAACTGAGCTCCACTCCCCCTAGGTCCTGCAGTGCACACCTGAGAGGCGGGGCTGGGGGGATCAATCAGAGGTTGAGTCTGAGGTGAGCTTGGGAGACATAACACCCTGTCAAAGAAAGAAAGAAAAGGAACAAGGAAAGGAACAAGGAAAGGAAAGGAAAGGAAAGGAAAGGAAAGGAAAGGAAAGGAAAGGAAAGGAAAGGAAAGGAAAGGAAAGGAAAGGAAAGGAAAGGAAAGGAAAGACAGATCTATAGGTTTGCACATCTTTAGATAGCAGTGGAAACACGGCCACAGAGCCACAGAGCCCAAAGCCATGAGAATTTCACCTAGCCCAGTACTGCGACAGTACTGCGACAGTACTGCGAGGGTTATCAGAATGTCCACACAGAGCGGGAGCTTCCAAGAAATGACAGTGTGTTGCTAGGAGCCAGGTCTCCCAAGTTGCCTGGCAAGTTCAAGGAACCAGGAGGCAGCCTTGCAATGCAGGAGCCGAGAGTGAGCAGGAGCCAGGAGGCTTGTGGTTGTCACATGACTGAAGACTTCCAGGCCCCATGGGTCTGTAAATCACTCAGGGATTTCCAATCCACTCTGAGGCTGCCCGACTTTGCACCCATGTCAAGACAGGCTTTGGATGTGTGCAATTGGGTTTAACTTTGCACCAATGTCAAGACAGGCTTCCACCGTGTGCAGCTGGGTTTAAACATTGACAAGGCATTAGCACTGGGGGTGGGGGTGGGGGAATGGAACTCCGTGAGGGGGACCAGAAGAGGGAGCAGCATTTTGGATGTAAATAAATAAGTTAGTTAATTTAGAACATATATATTAGCCCTGCCTTTGAGACATGGCCTCTGTTTATTGGAGGTGAATTCAGGAATGCCAGAGGGGTTGACACGGCGGCACATGTTCCCTTCTGCATGAGTGTTCACAGTGACAGGCACGTACCGGGATTCCAACCTTAGAAACACTGGGCTCTGGGCCAATGGTGAGCCAGCTAGGTGGCCCAGCAACAAAGGAGCTTTGCTGTGCCGACCTGGTGACCTGGGTTTAATACCTGGACAAAGAGGACAGGATCAACCCCATCCACCAACCACACGCGTGCTGCGGTGCACACCCACACAATAGGCAGGCACAGAATAATCAGGTCAAGTTTAAAGTTAACAATGGACTGCGAGCCCCTAGGCTATACTCTGAGACACCTGGTGTCATGGCTGATATTAATTATTATGACAGGATCCAGAATCAAATCCTAGAAGAGTCACGTCTCTGGGCATGCCTACGTGCATTGGTTGGGTAGAGGTGGGAAGACCTGCCCTAACTGTAGGTGACGCTGTGCCACGGGTTGGGTGGCGTCCTGGATTGAGTAAAAAGGAGAAAGTGAGCTGGCGTCGGCTTTCACAATTTTGCTTCCTGACTGTGGATGCCACGTGACATCGACTTGACGATTCTGCTGCCACACACTCCCTGCCATAATGGACTGCACCCTCAAACTGTGAGCCTCAATAGTTCCCTCCCTCAAGCCACTTCAATTTTGTCAGTGATGTTCTTGAGCTAATCCCAGGTTGTTTTGTTTTTTTTTTT
>NC_034612.1:7105480-7114820 GCF_900095145.1 Mus pahari
AAATCCGCCTGCCTCTGCCTCCTGAGTGCTGGGATTAAAGGCGTGCGCCACCACTGCCAGGCTCTAGGCTCTTATCTTACACTCTTAGGAAGGCTGACTTCTGCACTTTATTCCTGTATGTCCATCAGATTTTGTTCAACCATTTGACTTTTTTTTTTCTTGAGACAGGGTCTCTGTGTCACCTTGTCTGTCCCAAGCTTGCTCTGTACACCAGGCTGACCTCAAACTTACAGAAATTCATTTGCCTCTGCCTCCGCAAGCGCCGGTGCTATGCTGACTTTTTTTTTTTTTTTTTTTTTTTTTTTTTAACAATTTCCTATGTAGTCAGGTGTTTTGCCTGCATGTCTGCCCGAAGACCAGAAGAGGGCATCGGATTGTGAGCCGCCATGTGGGTGCTGGGAACTCAAGTCCTCTGGAAGAACAGCTGGTGCTCTTAACCGCTGCGCCATCTCTCCACCCCCTATTCATTACGTTTATTTTCTGTTTTATGTGTGCAGGCTCACAGATCCCATGTCTCACATATGGGGACCAGAGGACAACTTTGGGGACTCAGTTCTTCCCCTCCACTACAAGGGTCCCCCACTCAGGAAAGTGGTCAGAGTTGGTGGTAGTGACTTTACTCGCTCAGCCATCTTGCCCTGCCCCCACCCCCACCAGCCATACCTGTTTTAAGATAAGGAAACAGAGCGGACTGGAGCTCCTATTTTACCTTGATTATCATTTAAGAGAAAATCTAACATCTTGCCATTAGTGAGAGGAAAAATCACATGAAAAATAAGAGAGAAAAAAATAAGTACATGATTTTAAATATATGTAAATACCATGCCACATTCTTTGAACTTCGATAACTAGCCTGGGTGTGGAGAGGAGACTTGTCTGCCCAGAGGGCAGTTTGCACGAATCAGAACTGAAAAGATGCATTTCTGTGGACACGACTATCCCAATACAAGGAAAGCCCCCTCCTCAGAAAACTAACTTGCCACAGTATTTCTTGCATGAAGGATGGGGGGGGGGGTGCTGAAGAATTATTTATAACAGCAAGGAAATGGAATAAATTAGTGGTGTGAACTTCTGAAAAAATGAAGTATTGGATCAAATGTAACCGGCAGCCCCTTTACTGAAGACCTATTGCATAAAGCGGGGTTTGGAAGTTAAATGCCTGGGGTCAGTGAGATGGCCCAGCGGATGAGGTGTGGCAGACAGACCTGGCAATCTGAGTTTGATCCCCAGGACCCACGGGTGGAAGCAAAGAATCACCCACCACAGATTGTTTTCCAATGTTCATATCACGACTTAGCTTTTAAGGATGTAAAGATAATGTCTATTTTGTTTCTTCTGGAAGAAGACCCCCCCCCCCAGGAGCTACCATCAAGGAAGTGCTGAAACGGAAGGCGCTGTCTCACCGCCAGGCAGTGCGAGGGCCACGGCCCAGGCCACCTCGTGATGCTTTCCCTACAGTGATAGCTCAACCACCAACAGAGACAAAGCTTTCTCTTGTTGGTCAGGTCTCTCACAGGAGCACAGAAGCAGAAAAGACGTGAAGCAAGCCTGATTCTCTTTAAAATGGCATTTATTGTGCTCATCCACAGATCACTACTGAAGGAAGATTTCAACTTGCTGAAGTCGGCTTTCTCCTTCCTCTACCTGGGTCCTGGGCATGACATATTTTCATGCAATACTTCCACTTCAGCCCCTCAAATGCTGGGATCACAGGCCCAATCCACCATTTCCAGGCCCTCCTAAAGCCTGGGAACCTGGCTTTTGTTGTTGTTTTGAGACAGGGTCGCCCTATGTAGATCAGGCTGGCCAAAGACTCACAGAAATCCACCTGCCTCTGCCTCCCAAGTGCTGGTCCAAAGGCCTGCACCACCCCACCCAACGCCACCCCACCCAACTCCTCTGAGAGCACCGCTCCCCTGCCTACAGACCTCTGGAGGAAGAAATGAAGGACAGCACCTCCCTGTGGCCAGCAGATGACAGCCAGCTTACCTCAGAGGCTTTCACCCCGCCCGGAGCCAGACACAGGAAGGAAATATCCGAATGTCTGAATGCAATGCCTTTTTATTTGTATTTGACGAGGAGGATCAGCGCACTCGGCAACTCAGGTGACTTTTGCTTACCCCACCGAGAAGCAAGGGCCTTAAGAGGGTCTCTCTCCACAGCAGCCCCTTTCTTTAGAGGGACACTGATAACTACGCAACAACCACCTCACCTGGACAGTCAGGGCTCAGCTAAGCTGGGAGTCTTGGGTTGTCTCAGTTGAGGGACAGGACCCTAAACGCCCAACTCTAAAAACCCCACTGTGCCTAGTTCTGGACAAAGTTTCCTTGTTCAACCACTCACAGACACCTCTAGCTCTGGCTCTCCTCTAGACCTGATTCTGGCAGAAATGTTTTTTTTTTTTCAGAGTTGCTCCTTTTAAATCAACGATAGAATGACTCCATCAGAACACTGGACACCTCCCCAGATGGAACCTGAACTCAATCAAACAGAACCTGGGATGGGACTATCCAGACTCGTAAGGACAGGCCGTGAGCAGGAAGACACCCTAAACCTCTATCCTAGCACAGCTGAGAACTCGAAGTGAGAGGGTAGTAAGGGGGGCAGGAACGGCATGCTTTACACAACAAGGCTGTGGAGCCCCAGGACTGCTGGCCTTGGCAGCACCCCTACTTCCCTGACAGCTGCTCGTACAGCTTGGGCACGTAGTCATCCCACTCTGCTTGGTAGCACGTGCCCGCCACTGGGGCTCCCAGGTTATACTTCTTGCGGAAGGTTTCCACCTTGAACTTGCCGCGATTGTCTCCGGACCTGTTGCTGAGGATGGGTTCATCGCAGCTCAGTGGCTGTGCCTGCTCGTACACCAGCCAGACATAGCGGTGGAGACCTGCAGGGGAGGCGAGTACCAGACAGCCAGTCAGGGGATGGGGGTGGGGGAGAGGGGTGCGCTCCGGTTGGGACTGCTCTTGCCCAACATTCACAAATCTTCAGCCTGGTCTTCCGCACAGCGCAGCATAAATCAGAGTGGAGCGGTGCACACCTGTAACCCCATTTCTTGGATCAGGAGTTCAGGATCACTCTCAACTACCCTGAAAGTTCAAGGACAGCCTGAGCTACGTGAACTATGTCAAAATTGTATGGTTTTTTTTTTTTTTTAGGTTTATTTATTTATTATATGTAAGTACACTGTAGCTGTCTTCAGACAGTCCAGAAGAGGGCGTCAAATCTTGTTATGGATGGTTCTGAGCCACCATGTGGTTGCTGGGATTTGAACTCTGGACCTTCGGAAGAGCAGTCAGGTGCTCTTACCCACTGAGCCATCTCACCAGTCTGTAAATAACTTTTTAAAAAGCCGTTAAAAACCAGACTCCCTCTTCTGGAGTGTCTGAAGACAGCTACAGTGTACTTACATATAAAAAATAAATAAATCTTTTTAAAAAAAAAGTTATTTACATGTTTGAGAACAAAGCGAGAGAGAGACGGTCACCATCCATGGGAGCGCTCCACAAAGATGCTGCAGTCCCACAACTGTGCCAGTGAGCTGCCAGGCTGCACTGAGTCATAGCAACTTTCTCTGGGCTATCAGAGTATAACACAGCCATTTTGGAGGACTCCAGAGCAATTCCTAGACCTAGGACATCTATGCAAGCACAAAGAAGTACAACGGAAACCCCTGCAGGAATACAGAAAGCACACAGTGCCTCTATTCATAACACCCACATCCTGGCTGCAGCCCAAGGACCCGGTGAGAGGAAGGCTGGACCGTGCCGTCTACTGTCACAGGGAATACTAAATAATGAAAGGAAACGAACTCATAACCCAAGCCAGCATCAAGGTAAGTCACGCCGGGCATGGTGGCGCACGCCTTTAATCCCAGCACTCGGGAGGCAGAGGCAGGCGGATTTCTGAGTTTGAGGCCAGCCTGGTCTACAAGTGAGTTCCAAGTTAGTCAGGGCTATACAGAGAAACCCCGTCTCAAAAACAAACAAACAAACAAACAAACAAAAACAACAACAACAACAAAAAAGATGTCACATGGTGGCCGCTCACCAGGTACCACACCCTGCCCATTCTGCCCACAGGCACATGGGATCCAAAGTTCCAAAGTGACCCATGGAGACCCATATCAGAAAATGCTGAGCTCCAGTGGAGCGACAGGGACCAGGCCACCTCTAAGATCTTCAGGGTGACAAGAAAAGCCGCCATCTTCCTGGAGTGTCCAGATGTGTGTGCCTCAAATCCTCTGCCTGAAACCTTCTGACCCACCAGCTTATCACGCAAGCTAAACTTTCCAAACACCTGGGAGCTGCTAGGGTTTTATTCTTCAAAGCAGAGCACAGCTCGGACTCCAGAGAACTGCTCTACTCCCCAGTGCCTCCCGCCTGTAATTAAATCACCTGCTTTTGTAGGTGCCCTGGAGAACCTTAAAGAGTCCCTGGGAAACTTCTCTTTCTATTCTCTTATGAACACGGAGAGGCCTGTAAACCATCTTCTGGGCCGACGGACACAAGGCGAGCCGTGAGCAATGGCCCTGTGGTCCTTACTGGACACTCGTTATTCCAGTCAGTTCTCTTCAGGACAATGTCAGAGAAGAATGCAGGAAGTTGTCATTCTGCCAAGCATCACCCACCACCACGGTGGCCTTGTTCCAGTGAAAGGGAACCGTGTATAACAAGCAGCCAGTCGTAACTGTGTCTCCCACCAGCTTCGGGGTGCTTATGAGATTTGAGGAGCACAGTGGGACTTGACTCTCGTGTTCCATGTCAATACAAAACACAGAAAGAGAGAGTGCGTGGGAGTGAGTGTGAGTGTGCTCAATGTGTCTCACTACAGTCTTCCAAATCTTTTCAAAGTACCCAGCCACATTTCGGGGAGAAAGGGAGTTACAGAGATATGGAAGGCAATCTTTGGCATTAGTATGAACAGTGTTTGCTTCTTGTTCACAGGATCAGGCACTTCCATGATCACCCATGGTAGAGATTACAGGGAGATTAGAGGAGGCTCGACTTTGGCCTACAGAGCCCCCAGCAGCTCACTGCGAAGCCCCCAGCAGCCCTCCCTGCCCTCTCTGCCCAGGACACTTGCCAGCCTGGTGACAGAGACCTTGTCTAGTGTGAGGCCCTGGCTTTTGATGTTTCAGATCCACGGCAAATCATTTACAGACCCAGCTCTCTACGAGTCCCAGAAGTGGTTCTAGAGGGCCTACCCAATCAGAACCAAAGTTCCAGCACCCACATCCTACAGGCTGACCGTACCAGAAAGGACTTGCCTGAGGGGAAAAACAAGCAGGCTTCTGCCGTCCTTACAGTAAGGCTCGGAAAGAAACCCAGTGGCAGCCACCCCAACCCAGCCCCATTCCCATCACCACACACACACACACACAGCCTTTACCCGTGCCACGGGGAGGCCCGGAGCCCACATAATCCGAGAGGACAGTGCCACTGCTAATGTCGTTGCCCTTCATGTTGACCACCAGGAAATGGTGCCACTCCCTGCGGAGACAGAGAGTGAGGGACTGTGAGCACCAGACACCAAGGACATTCTCCATGCTGGGCCGCAACAGGCAGATGATACACTGGGAAGCCACAAGCCAAGCGTGAGGGCCCCACGCCAAGAGACCCTGTTCCCGGGGCTGAGGCGGCGGCTCGGGGAGTCTCAGCCTGTGCAGCACAAGGCCGCCGGGCTTTCTCCCCACCACTACAACCCCCCCACCCCCTGACTGTAACCCCAGGAGGTCTATACATCCCAGTCTAGCAGGGACTTCCATATCTCGATGATAGATAGCCTTTCCCCATCTTTTCCAACTGACCTGAATTTGGGGTCCTTCCTGCTGGGAGCATCGGGGTCTGTAAGTACCAGGGTGTAGAGTTTCCCAGGATCAAGGCCGTCCCATGAAATGCTGCTGGGCCTGTTCATAACCTGTAGGAAGGAACCAGAGTGGGGTGAAAAATCTAGAAAAGCCCTCAAAGCTCAACACACTGCCACCTTATATTCCCAAAAGGTAAAATATGAGGGTTATTATTTTTATTCATTTCTTTTACTACCAAAACAAACAAACAAAAATCATTTATAGCAGTTGCACCCATGCAGATTAGTGGTAATTCCTGAGCACGGCCAATACTAAAAGCCTAAAGCTTGGGGCTGGAGAGACGACTCAGCTCCAAGAACTCTTGCAAAGGGTAGACATTTCCTGGCACTCCTGGGGGAATGGGGGTTGGGGGGGAGACCTTGCAACTCCAGCTCCAGGGGATCTGATCTCACTTCTGACCTCCACAGCTCCCTGCTCTCTCACACACACAGAGCCACACACTCGCACATAATTAAAAACACAAAACGAAATCTTAAAGAGCCAGGAGTCTAAAAAATTTTTTTAATTTAAAAAATACCAGATGTGGTGCATGCCTTTAATCCCAGTACTGGAGAGGCAGAAGCAGGCAGATCTCTGTGAGTTCAAGGCCAGCCAGGGCTACGACAGAGTGAGACCCTACATGTAATACACACACACCACGCCAGCCTCCACAAACACTTCCCCCCGTTATTAACAGAAAGTGGTGGGACAGGAGTCCGACGGTGGCAACGGGTCCTCCTCCACAACCTCACTGGGGGTCCCGAGCTACCTAATGCCTTTAAATATGGTGGCCAACAGTCCGCTTGGGGCCAGCTGAGGCGTAATCCGCCTGCGGAAAACGAGAGCGGCCAAGGACACGTACCAAGTTTGGGACAATGGAGACCGGCCAGGGCTCCGGATGGAAACCTCCCCAAAGTCACCATCCCAAACCCTGAGCTCTCAACAGCTAAAGAGAACGGTTAGACCCAGTTTCTCTGAGCTTGGAACCGCTCTTGGGCGTCAGCATCCCACCCACACCGCCACCGCCACCGCCACCGCCACCGCCACGGGCAACACGAGGTAATGGGAAGGCGCTGGCCACGGAGCCATTAATAAAGTGCGGGCTGCTCCCTGGGGAGGCGACTGCAAGCTCGGGACATTAGAAGGTTACAGAAGAGGCTGTCGGCTGTCGGGTGGCGCTCCTGTCCCGTAGCTGGGGGTTACAAAGGCTGAGCTCGAGGCCTGCTCCGCCCCGCTGTGCCCGGGTCTCCCCGGTCTCCCCGGCGGCGGGCCCACCCCGTACCTGGGTGGGCGTTAGCACTTTGCCCAGCTCGTCCACCGTCACCCCGGCGTAGTCGACCCGCAGGGCGTGCTGGGGCGGCTCGTCCACCTCCTGCAGGCACAACGGCCCGGTCCACTGACTGATGTCGGCAGCCATGGCGATGGAGAGAAAGAAGACACTCGCACGCCGAGTCCCGTGTGCTGCTAACGTAGGGCGCTTGCGCAGTTCACTGCCGCTGCGGGACCAACCCCGGGTCGGGCCACGCCCCCTTCGCTCTCTGATTGGCTGAGCCGGAGCTGGGCGGTCCGAGCGCCAGGGTCACTGCGAAGCTTCGCGCGTGGTGCCTGCAGGCCAGGACGTGCATGGCTGCGGTGCGGATGAGTGTCGCGGCTTCTCCTTTGCATTTGAAGGACTCTGCCCCATTTCGCAGTTCCCGGAGATAAGGCCATGCTTTCTCTTCATACGACCCTGGGTTTGTTTTTTTTTTTTTTCCCCTGCGTTATCTTTTGTTGTTTTTTGAAAAGTTCTTGAAATGCCAACGAAATTCAACCTCCCGGGAATCAGTGTGTTGGTTGGGCTTAAGCGGAGTGATTCCAAAGCAGCAGTTCTGTTAAGTTCTGCACAGATGATGGCCTCCCATCGCCGCCTAAATGCCCACACCGGAGACGCTCATCAATTAAACTTCCAACTAGTGTGCCTGTACATTTGGACAGAATTGCACGCACATGGTTGGGAGGAATGGCTGGGTCTTGGCTGAGGCTTCCATGACAACTTCGCCCCCTAGGAGTGAATGTCAATACTACAAGCCCCATCTTTATGGTGCCTCTGAGATCCTGAAGGGCCAGAACAAGGCCTTTTGCAGACAGGGTGACTCTTTACATGACAAAGTGGAATTCTGGTTGCCAGTCAGTAGCTTCAAAATGTGGGTATCTCGGGGGGGAGGGGGGGGCTCCCAGGTCATCCCAGGGTTCCTGAAAGAGAAATTGAAAGCGTGATTGACAGGACCAGACTGAGGAAAGGTAAGCGAAGCTGGACCAGCCATCGCCAACTTTGCAGTTAGATACCAGCAGCCTCCCAAGACTGGAAGCGGTCAGAAATGAATGAACCTAGGTTTTTACAGTATGTCGCTAATTGAATACTCTACCCTCCAGGGGCGATATGATCCCTGATTTGTTTGTTTGCTGGTTTGGGGCGTTGTTGTTGTTGAGACAGGGTCTCTCTGTAGGCCTGGCTGTCCTAGAATTCGCTCTGTTGACCAGGCTGGTCTCCAACTCAGAGCCCCGCCTACCTCTGCATCCTGAGTGCAGAGATTAAAGACCTGTGCCACCACACCCGGCTCTCACTGATTTTTTTTTTTCATTTGTTTATTAATTATATGTGGGGGCTAGGGGAGGATACTGGACGTGCCTGCAACAGGTCCAAGTCTAGAGGTTAGAGAAAAAAATGTGAGAGTCCTCGTCTCCTTCTGTTGAACCACATGGTGCCAGGGATGGATCTCAGGATTCTTGTAAGCTCCAGAAAACCCACTCAGATCTACTCTTCTCATGGATCAAATGGGCTCCATCCAGAAAAGTACCCCTGTCAATCAATAGCCTAAGTTCCCCACCTGTTGCATATTCTAGAGGGTGGGATTCCCCCCTCCCCCAGCCACCAAGACCATGGGCCTAAGTGTTTTAAACGTCTGAACCTTCATGTACTTATTTATAATGATAAATAAATCTTAAGGCCTGAGCGAGTGGGGCCGAACGGAGCCAGCAGAGGTTCTCAGTTCAATTCCCAACAACCGCCTGTACAGCTACAGTGTGTACTCAAATACATAAAATAAATAAATCTTAAAAAAAAAAAGAACATTGTTCTTTGTGTGTGTATGCGTGTGTGTGTGTGTGTGTGTGTGTGCAGTACCCACACAAGCCAGTAGAGGGCATCAGATTCTTTGGAGCTGGACATAGGCAGCTGTTAGCCATCTGTCATGCATGCTGGAAATCAAGCCTAGGTCCTATAGAAAAGCACCCTGTGTTCTTTTTTTTTTTTAGATTTTTATTTATTTATTATATGTAAGTACACTGTAGCTGTCTTCAGACACTCCAGAAGAGGGCATCAGATCTTGTTACGGATGGTTATGAGCCACCATGNGGTTGCTGGGATTTGAACTCTGGACCTTTGGAAGAGCAGTCGGGTGCTCTTACCCACTGAGCCATCTCACCAGCCCTACTTTATTTTTTTATTTTTAT
>NC_034612.1:7115735-7118325 GCF_900095145.1 Mus pahari
TTCAAAAAATTCCTTGAAAAAAATCCAGAAATGTATATATTTCTTTTTGAGACAGGATCTCATGCAGCTCGGGCTAGCCTAAAACTGGCTGTGCAGCCCAGGCTAGCCTAAAACTGGCTGTGCAGCCCAGGCTAGCCTAAAACTGGCTGTGCAGCCCAGGCTAGCCTAAAACTGGCTGTGCAGCTCAGGCTAGCCTAAAACTGGCTGTGCGGCCTAAACTGGCCTAGAACTCTTGATCCTTCTTGTATTTAGTTGGCTGTTCAGAGACCCAACCGCTCAGCTCTATACTGAGCTCAGTCCCCAGCCTCAGTTAACCCTTTAGAGCAGCAGATGTCAACCTGTGGATTGCCATCCTTCTCGGGGGAATCACATACCAGATATCCTGCATGTTGCAGTTTTACATTATGATTCAAAACAGCAGCAAAATTACAGTTATGAAGTAGCAACAAAAATAATTTCATGGTTGGGGTCACCCTCATGTATTAAAGGGTCACAGTGTTAGGAAGGCTGAGAGCCAGTGGCTTAGACAATTTCTTGAGAGGCCCCTGGTCAGCAGGGGACCCAGAAGTGTCATGGCCAAACTGCTGAGTCACAGATAGCAGGAGGTGACACATCTGTCAAAGTTTGAGGTGATCTTCCACAGCAGGGGGACTCATGCAGCTTGCAACCTCTTTCCATCCAGGCCATGAACTCCACAGAGGGGAGGCATCAATCCTGATACCCCAATTCTTGTAGACTGAGTTATGTGGCCAACCCCAGCTGCCTACTTGTCTGTCTTTGAAAAAAAAAATTTTTTTTAAAGATTTCATATTTTAGTTATATGAGTACACTGTCGCTGTCTTCAGACACACCAGAAGAGGGCACCAGATCCTGTTACAGATGGTTTTGAGCCACCATGTGGGTGGTTGCTGGGAATTGAACTCAGGACCTCTGGAAGAACAGTCAGTGCTCTTAACTGCTGAGCCATCTCACCAGCCCTGGAATTTTTTTTTTTAAGGGTTCACCAGTGCAATTTTATCACAAACAGCCATCAAATGATGAGTTTATTTGTGCTCTAAAATAATTAAATATTAACATGTAGCTTCCTACCAGGTGACCTTATGAGTCCTGGCCAATATAGAACTTAAACAAGAAATCCTTTGCCCTTGGTGTTTCTGTTTCATGGAAAAACCACATTAACGTGTGTCCGCTGCCTCCATACTTTGATGGTTTCCTGGAGCTCCATCGTTTCCCTTAGTGACCAGGACATCAAGCACTCTGGGGTCTGTGACATGGTCATCTTCATGAATATTTCTCAGACTTTATCCCGTCCTTGTTTCACGGTGCTATCCAGGTGCATTAAGTGCACAGTGTTCGGCATCTCCTGATACCAAGCGTGTTAGAGCTCGCGCGCCCTCCGCTTGGCCTCGTTCAGGTCGCGACTGAAAATGGGCTTCACCGCGGCTGCCATCTTGCCAAACTGGAAATTTTTTTTTTTTTTTTTTAAGACAAGGTCTCGGTGTGTAGCCTCGGCTAGCCTGTAGGTCACTGTGTGTAGCTCAGGCTGGCTTTGAACTCACAGAGCTTTATCCGCTTCTGTCTCTGGATGAAAGGTGTATACCAGCACCATTCCTGGCTTCTTTGGGTTTTTGATGTTTTGTTTATGTGTGAACAGGTGGGGGCAGAGGGCAGAGGACAGCCCGAGGAGCTGGGTCTGCGGTTTGACTGCGGGGCATAGATCAGACAAAGGTTATCAGGCGTGGACAAAGGTTATCAGGCGTGGCAGTTTTACCCATTGAGCCATCCTGCTGGCCCCTGATCTTGGATCTTTTTTTCTTTCTTTTTTGAGAGGCAGAGTCTTACTGTCTAGGCCAGGCTGACCTAGAACTCACAATCCTCCTGCATCAGATCAGCCTCCTGATCGCTGTGATTACAGATAGGGAGCTTCGGGCCCGGCCGGATAGGGTTAAAACGCTGGTCACGTCTAGTTGTTTGGCTTCCCTTACATCACAGTGGGGGATGAACTATGTCCCCAGCCACTTCAGGCATCTTCTCCTCCATTGAAATGGCAAACATGTATGCCATGTGGGTGAACACCTTGCACAGAGGCCTGACTAATAGGAACTGCATACACCCTCGGCCACTCGATTCCAACAGTCTCCATCGGGACGTTATTAAAACCTTGAATTTACCAGAATTACAGGAACTATGGGAACACGGCAACCTTGGATTTCCTGTGACCTCCCAGACTGGTTGGAACGGGTGAGGGGGGGACACTGTCATTGATATCCGTCCAGAAGTTCAAGTAAACAGAGACACTGGGGGACATCTGAGAGCCCAGCTTGGTCTTCAGAAGAGTGACAAAGCCTTCAGTGGATGCCAAATCAGATAACTTCATCCACGGTTAGTTGCTTTAGCATCCAAGGCTCCTCCACCTGCCTAACTCGACCCTTTAATCCAGTTCTTCATGCTGTGGTGACACTCCCCTCCCCCCACCAACCTTCCGTAACTAATTTTGATACTGTTCTGAATCCGTTTTGTTTTTTTTTGGTTTTTGGCTTTTTGTTTGTTTGTTTGTTTGAGACAGGGTTTCTCTGTGTAGCCCTGGCTG
>NC_034612.1:7118365-7120667 GCF_900095145.1 Mus pahari
GAACTCAGAAATCCGCCTGCCTCTGCCTCCCAAGTGCTGGGATTAAAGGCGTGCGCCACCACCGCCCGGCGAGACTGTTCTGAATCGTAGTATAAGTATTTGACATGCAGGATATCCGGTATGTGACCCCCGTAAGGGGTTTCGAACCTTGGATTTCTGGGTTTAGGCAGGAGTGGTGATGTGGTGGAGGGGGTTGCTTCTGTGTTTCTCGGTGGGAGGAGTTGCTTCCGTGTTTCTCGGTGGGAGGAGAGTTTTAGCAGAGATGGAAGTTTTCCACTTACTCCTCTTTGGAGGGCCTGGGGAGACAACTAGGAGTTAACACTGCACCCCGCTTTTCTAGAGGACCCAGCACCTCCATCAGGTGGCTAATGGCTACCTGCTGTCACTCCAGCTCCAGCTAGCCTGGCACCCTGCTTTGTTCTGGCATCTACACACACACACACACACACACACACACACACACACACACACGCACGCACGCACGCACGCACGCACACGCACGCACGCACACGCGCGCGCACACACGCACGCACACATACGCACGCACGCACACACGCACAAACACACGTGCGCACGCGCACGCACGCGCACGCTCACGTTAAGAGTAAAATCTTTAATTTTCTTGAGAGTCAGTTAAGTATGCCACTCTGTGTTCAGGAGGTCCTCACGGAGAACAACAGGGACCTCGTTTTTATGTGAAATTTGGGGGGGGTCTAATGTCAGTGTTCCTGGCAAATGAAGTGTGGTCTCTCAAACTACTTAGATTATTTCTCCTTTTAGGGCCTGCCCGCTTCCGAAGGGAAATGAAGAGACTTCTCCGGAGCCAGGAATGGTTGCACGGGACTTTAATCCCAGCAGGTAGAGATCTCTGGGACTCGAGGCTAACCTGGTCTACAGCGTGAGTTCCAAGACAGCCAGAGCTGTGTAGGGAGACCTGGTCAACTCCAGCCTAGTATCTATCTAGTACTGGAGGGCAGCTTAGTGGTCCAGGACTTGCCCAGCATCTGTGTTGGTCTGGATTCTGTCCCTGGCACTGCACTTGATTAAATAATTTACAGTTCTAGTGCTCTCACATATCCCGGGTTGGCCTTGAACTTGGCGAGTAGCCAAGGTGAGCCTGACCTTCAGATTCTCCTACCCCCACCTACAAAGTAGGTGGCCGCACGGGGAGGGGGTGTCACAGGTACCCCAGTATCCTTGGCTTATGCCATGCTGGGGATAGAAACCAGGATGTGCTGGAGAGATGGCTCAGGGGTTAAGAACACTGGCTGCCCTTCCAGAGGTTCAGAGTTCAATTCCCAGCAACCACATGGTGGCTCACAACCATCTGTATTGGGATTGTGTATTCATATGAATAAAATAAACAACCACAAAAGGAAACCAGGATGTTTGTTGCCCAGGCTAAGCAAGCACGCTCCCTGCTGAGCTATACCGATGGCCAGATGTGGACTTTCAAGTCTAATCTTGCACATAGCTGCTGTAGTGAAATATTTGCGGGGGGAGGGGTAGATTTGGTGGAATCTGGAGAGACTTCTGGCATGCTTGCTTAGGTCAGGTACCAGCTCTTCTGAGAACCTGCCTGTGCCACGCTGTGAATAGACATTCAGCCTCTGTCCTATTTCTTGCACATAACTCCTGAGATCACTGACCTATCAGAATAACAAGTGGATTGTTGTTGTTTTGTTTTTTGTTGTTTTTTTGTTTTTCAATTCTGTTAGCTAACTGGATTTAAGCTGGAAGGTGGTCCCCAGAGAGACCAAAGCAATGTTAGAGGGTGAGGCCTTTCACCCTCCGCTCCCTGTATAGGGGAGAGGTGGAAGGTAATCAGTTGTGTGTACATGGAAGCTTCTATTAAAAAAAAAAAAAAAACAAACGTTAGCGGCAGAGTTCAGAAGGGCTGAGATAAGGCGACCTTGGGCACTACTCTGCATTCCTTCCCACGTGTCTGTTTCTAAGGGTCATTGTTCCCTCGGTGACATTCTTTAGAGGAACAGTTCTGCCTCACCACACTGTAGTGAATGAACTAGTCCTGAAGAGGGTCTGTGGGAAGGTCAGAAGTGCTGAACGAAGTCAGAGGCCTGCAGGTACCATCAGAACCGCACAACCCTGTGTGACAGGCAGGTGTCTGCCGCAGGACTTGACTCTGAGGAAAGATGCTTCACCGTCACTGTGGGAAAGCATGGGGACTTCACAGAGCACCAGCCGAGCTCACACAGGGTGGGATGAAGAAGCCCCCGAATATGTTCAACACAAAAAAGCAGTCAACAAAAAAAAAAAAAAAAAAAAAAAAAAAAAAAAAAAA
>NC_034612.1:7120738-7127289 GCF_900095145.1 Mus pahari
AAAAAAAAAAAAAAGAAAAGAAAAAAAGCAGTCAACAACAGAACAGCAGTGTGGTGGTAGGAGACACCAAGTGGGCTTGGAGATAGACCTGTAGCTAAGCCTGGCAATCTGGCTCAATCCCCACCCCAAGGAAGGAGAGAACTGACTCTTGCAAGCTGTCCTCAGAAAGGCCACACTCCAGCTGTGACTTCGGAACCACAGTTCGTTTTCAAAAAAGGGCAATTTGCAATCTCCGAGTTGGAGGCCAGCTGGGTCTACAGAGCAAGTTCCAGGACAGCCAGGGTTATAAAGAGAAACCTTGTCTCAAACCAAACAGAAAACCCAACCATGGGCTGGAGAGATGACTCAGCAGTTAAGAGCACTGGCTGCTCTTCCAGAGGTCCTGAGTTCAATTCCCAGCAACCACATGGAGCTCACAACCACCTGTAACAGGATCTGATGCCTTCTTCTGGTGTGTCTGAAGACAGCTACAGTGTATTCATAGAAATAAAAATAAATGAATAAACCAGCCAATTAACTAGCTACCAAATAAATAAATGTAAAAAAAATAAATGCTTCTGTCAAGCATTTGGTCCTAGCAATAAAAACCTAATACACTTTCAAATCCTTAGGAAGTAATTAAAATGAGAGAAGGTATTTTTAAGAAAGATCCCCAAAATCAGGGATTGGGGTGAATGTTTCTATTCCCCACAGCTGACACTGCGCAGAAGTGACTTTTTCCAGTATTTAAGGCCAGGAGGGCCTTCCGTGAATTATCTAAAGGAATTCTTGCTTTGTCTTCCCAACTCTGAACAACGGAGCAAGGACCGTGGGATAGATACATTTTAGACTATCCGAGCCTGGGCTGTGTGTGGGTCTTGGCTTTTCCCACGAGCTGTGACCTTGAAAGAGACATTGATAAGTCTTGGCCTGCCCTGACTTCTCTGGACGGCAGTGGCTATTGGCTGAACCGAAATCTCTAAAATTCTTCTGAGTTTTATGTATCTTGGCTGGATCATTATCAGATGGCTTTGGTGGAGGGATCCGAAGTTCGCTCAGGACTGAGAGCGCCACCTGGTGACCACGTTTGTAAGTAAGCGCGTCTCTTGGTTCTAGGTTCAGAAAGCAAGGACAGTTTTTACTTTTGTCTCTGGTCCCCTCTTCCCCTTGTCTGGTGGCTAGTCTTGGCCGTTAACCATCCTAAGACACCTGGGCACATTTGTGGTGCGTCTTGATTAACTGAGGTCACAGGGCCTAGTCCACTGTGGGCGGTGCTATCCCTAGGCCGTGGGCCTAGGCAAAGCTAATACACAGCAGAGTTCCTTGGCCTTCTGCTTTAGATTCCTTCCTTGGCTTCTCACAATGATGGACATCAAAGCAAAAGCTGGAAAAAAAAAAAAAAAAAAAAACTTTCCTCCTCAATTTGTGACATCATAATGGTCACCATAGCAACCAAAGAAAAAGAGAGCACTTTCCTTTTTGTTGTTTTTGTTTTGAAACTGGTTAAGTAGCTTCTATTGCCCTCAAATTCCTGATCCTCCTGCCTCAACTTCCCAAGTGCTTATGGGGTGGGGGTGGGGGGAGTTTGTGTCATATCCAGCTGAAACATGTTCATAATGCCAGTTTAGACCTGCAAAGACTGGTTTTAGTTTCTTTGTTGTTTCCAGTGCGGTTTTTTAAGCTCCTTGAAATAATTGTTGTAAGTATATCTTTTGTTGTTGCTGGTTTAAAAAAAAAAAAAAACACAAAAAACCAAAACCTTATTTATGTGTGTGTCAGAAGGGGGCAAGGTCTGATCTTCTGAAGCTGGAGTTACAGGCGGTTAGGTCTTATAGGCAGTTCCGGGCTGCCTGATGTGAGTGCAGAGAACCAAACTCTAGTCCTCTGGAAGAGCATCACCGCTCTTAACCAGGGAAACCTGTCTTGCCAGATGCATTTAAATTATTTTATCAGAGTCTTACAAGTGCTACTAAGGTGCAACCCCTAGCCCTTTAGACATTGTTCATTTGTTTTCTGTTGGTTTTGCTTCCCCCACCCCCCACCCCCACCCCCCACCAGATGGTTTCTCAGTGTAGCCCTGGCTGGCCTGGAACTCCCTCTGTAGATCAGGCTGGCCTTGAACTTAGGGTGTGGCTTATCTTTGCTTCCTGAGTGGCAGAGATTTTAAAGGCGTGTGACACCAAACAGAGCCTTTAAATTGTTATTTTGAAATGGCCTTGCAATGTAGCACGGGCTGGCCTCAAATCTGGCCTCCTCCTGCTTCAGTGTCCTCCTGCCTTCGCCTCCTGGGAACCTGAAGTTACAGGGTCACCACCACTCCAGCCCTGATAGCTTTGACAAGTTAAATAAGAAAGAAAGAAAGAAAGAAAGAAAGAAAGAAAGAAAGAAAGAAAGAAAGAAAGAAAGAAAGAAAGAGAAAGGAAGAAAGGAGAAGAAAGGGGGGGAGAGAAAGAGAGAGAGTAAGGAAGAAAGAAAGGGGAAGAGAGGAGAGAAAAGAAGAGAAGAAAAAAGAAAAACGAAACGAAACAAAAAAACCCAAAATCAAAAAACAGCCTTGCCAGATGGCACAGCAATTAAGAGCTTGTACTGGTTCCCAGACCCTCAACTCCCTGTAACTACCAGCTCAAGGGGATAAGACCACAGACCACACCTCTGGACTCTGTAGGCACTTACACACACACACACACACACACACACACACACACACACACACGTGCCCCACTTAAATATTTAAAAAAAAAATTTTTTAAACAAAACCAAACCAAAACTTTGTTATTCAATGGGGAAATACCAGACCCCAGCGAGCAAGTTCATTTTATAGACAGATATGAGGCTATGACAGTTTGGGAGTTTATTTCCCGCCTCTGTGCCTCCGTTTCTTCATCTGTAAAATGGGGATGTGAACACTGAGTGGCGTTTAAGTTGGAAGGTGCCATTGCGCCCAGTAAGAGAAAATTCTACATTCTCATCCCTGTCGGTTTCTCTGTTAGTGTAACAGGGGACACCAAGGCTTATAATGTAAAAGAAGCACATTTGGCTCACAGTGCTGGTGCCTGACCAGTCCACGAGCATGGGTCAGCTTCCAAAGGTTTCTATTTCCTGTCACACCTCCCAAAGCTGGAGGGAAGCATATGTGTGTATGTGTGTGTGTGTGTGTGTGTGTGTGTGTGTGTGTGTGTAGAGGAGGGAAGGAGGGCTGAGGGCTGGGCTCAGCCACTAGGGGGCGCTGTCTGACACGGCAGGAACTGCATCTGGAGCTGCAGCTATTCCAGCTGAGAAGGGACATAGTAAGATTGGAAGTTCCAACTTCACCCCTACTTCACAGTTCAAGCCAGCTTGAGCCATAGGCCCGGCAGGGGGAACCGGATGGATGAATAGAGTGGGAAGGAATGGGTGCACACAGGAATAGACTCACCTCATATCAAGCTACCCTCAAGCTGACTAACCCTACCTAGACTCTGACTAAGCTAGTGACATAAGCCCCTCCCATTAAAACAACACCGGGAATAAAGGCTTCAGGATGTGAACTTGGGGCGATACACTCAAAACTCCAGCATGTGCTGTGAGGGATGTGGGCACATGAATACCGAGGCTAACATCGGGAGACTCCCTCTGTAGTTTCCGACTTTGTGCGTGGTCACTCCCCTCGCTGTTTGAGACTGAAAACAGGGTTTGCTGTTAGAGACTGGTCCGGCCAGCCAGCTTGTTTCTGGGGTTCCTAAAATCACATTTAAAAAAATAATAATGAAAAGATGAGCATAGTATTTTTAAAAAATAATTTATTTTTATTTTATGTACATTGGTGTTTTGACTGCACATATGCCTGTGTGAGAGTGTTGGATCCCTGACACGGTGATGGGAATTGAACCTGGGACCTCTGGAAGAACAGCCAGTGTTCTTAACTGTTGAGCCATCTCTCCACACACACCTTATTTTATTTTATTTTATTTTTGGTTTTTCGAGACAGGATTTCTCTGTGTAGCCCTGGTTGTCCTGGAACTCACTCTGTAGACCAGGCTGGCCTCAAACTCAGAAATCTGCCGGCCTTTGTCTCCCAAGTGCAGTGCTGGGATTAAAGGCATGTGCCACCACTGCCTGGCTCACCCACCTCTTTTAAGATTTATTTTTATGTACATTAGTATTTTGCCTGGTCTACATCTATGAGGGTGCCAGATCCCCTTGAACTGGAGTTATAGTTATGAACTGTCATGTGGGTGTGGGGAATTGAACCCCCATCCTCTGGAATATCAGGCAGTGCTCTTAACCAGTAAGCCAACCTTCTAGTCCCAAGCACGGTATGATTTTTGTTTGTCTGGTCTGGGTTTGTTTTTAGATTTTTCTATGTGTGGTTTTGTTTTATCCTGTTTTTTGTTTGTTTTGGTTTTTAGTTTTGTTTTTGTGGTTTTTTGAGACAGGGTTTCTCTGTATAGCCCTGGTTGTCCTGGAACTCACTTTGTAGACCAGGCTGGCCTCGAACTCAGAAATCTGCCTGCCTCTGCCTCCCAAGTGTTGGGACTAAAGGCGTGCGCCGCCACGCCCAGCCCTTTTAAAAGATTTTTGTCGAAGTTAAGTCTGGGTTCTGCCTCCCAACCCCCCTGTTCCCAGAAATAAGACTCAAACTCATATTTACAAACACCTTGGCCATATAACTAGTTAGCTAGGCTCTACTCTAACTACATCTTAACTAAAGACACCCAGGTGTCCTTCCAGAAAATATTGTCTGTTTCTGTTTTGTTTCAAATTCTATCTAATAATTGTTTAGCAGTTTCTCATACTGGGCCAGATTGGTTTGCATAAAAACAACATTCTCCCCAAGGAAGGCACAGATGCCTGCGTTTCGGCAGCCATTAAGCCTCGTCCTCTGCGGTTCGGGAGGACCACTGTAGCCAGGCAATCTGTTTGATTTCATGGTGAGTATGTATTGTTGTCCTAAGGTCTGGTCTCCCTTGATCTGATTGGGTTAGCTGTGCTGTGCCTGTTGGAGGCATAGCAACGACTATAGGGTCAGCTACATGGGGGGGGGGGGGCTAACATGGAATCTTTTGTTTGGGTATGAGGGGAAGTTCAGAAATTAAGACAGGGTAAAATGGCCGGCCCAAGCTGTGGTGGTGCACGCCTTTAATCCCAGCACTTGGGAGGCAGAGACAGGCGAATTTCTAAGTTCGAGGCCAGCCTGGTCTACAAAGTGAGTTCCAGGACTGCACAGAGAAACCCTGTCTCAGAAAATCAAAACAAAACAAAACAAAAATAACAGGGTAAAACGTGAGTACGTGGATAATTAGAAGGAAAGAACTGATCCAGTTGAAAAGCCAGAGTGGGAGGGACACAGGAAGAGGCTTGTGGTTGAATATTTTATGGTTCCTATGAGTTGGGGTCCCATCGCAAACCAGTTAGGATTTGTTGGTGTGGAAGCAGCATCTTTGGAGGAGAAGCGCGCAGATCCAGTCCGTCCTTCGCAGTACTCAGATCTACTTGTGGAGCCCTGCGGTGTAGGGAGCTGATGTGCCAAGCCCCGTGGTCGGTCCCTGTCTGCCAAGAACCTGAGCCTAAACTCTAACCTGAGCGGCTGAGCCTGTGTGGCTTGCCTGCCTGCAGAGTTACTGGACTATCACTGGCCTCCCGGGCTGAACTCTGACCGGATCCAGGAGAAGGGGAAGGGATCAGGTCAGAGGACTGAAAACAGGATGCACCCAGGGCTGGGAAAAAACAGGATGTGCCCCAGAGGGAGGGGGGAGAATTCTGGGGGAGAAGGCTGTAAACAGTTCAGGTGGGCGAGAGTTGAAGAAGGAGTTGCAGAGTGGAGTTGGAGTTTAGTGGGAGCAGGGAGAGGGTTAGAGAAAGCTGTTTGTGAGAGGGAAAAGATTAAAAGCTGTTCCGGGAGATAAAGAAGAAATCTGTTTGAAACCTGCTTGGCATTTGTGTCGTTCTTCCCTGTCTCTGCTGGTCAGAGTTCGGGGATCTGCGACACTGCAGCCTTAAGCTGATCGCAAAATTCTCTAAGGCTTTTGAGAGCTACTGAGACAGAGGGGCTGCCTCTCTGCTAACGGTTGGCTAACGATTTTAGTTCTGAGTCCCGAAACAAGGTCCAGAGTGGTTCAAAGAGAGACGTTGGATGGAGTTGGATTCTCCACGTCAGAGGTCACTCGAACCGCTTTTGGGGGGGAGGGGTAGGGTGCAAATTTCTCTTCAAAGTGTCAAAAGGTGATGCTAGAGAAAGAGCGGCAATTAAGAGTACCTCATAGGAGGATCCATCCCCCGGGTCACATTAAAATTCAACAGATGGCAAAGATCCAGACCGAAAGTCAGGTGCAAACTTGTGAGAAACATTGAGACAAAACTAACATACGTTTTGCTTAATAAGGTTAAATAGAATGGTATAACTGACTAGACCAGGTCCAGGGTACCAGAGTTTCTGGAGGAGGATAAGGTAACTGTAATTCGCCGTTTGTTACATCCTGCATAAGGAACAGGCACCTGGAAGCTTTGTAAAGGGACTCAGTTGAAGTCACCCCCTAACTGGTAATTTAAAAGAGAAGCCGAATCCTACTGTGTCGGTTTTTTTTTTTTTTTTT
>NC_034612.1:7128899-7142322 GCF_900095145.1 Mus pahari
ACTAGACCTGCGTTGCCAGGACAACGACCCTCAATCCCACAACTCACCTGGCTCAGTCCCCACCCTCATTGGTGTGATGTCATTCTCTGTATAAATCAGGGGATCACCCCCTCCTCGCTCTCTTCACCCCCCCACTCTCTTCTTCTCTTCCCCCCTTCCCTTTTTCTCCTCCTCTTTCTCTCTCTCTTCTCTACTCTTCTACCAGCTTTGCCGCTCCCCATCCCTGCTTAATAAACCTCTCACGTGGAATCACCTTGGCGTGGTCTGCTGTTTGGTTTATCCGCTCAAATCATATATATTAATATTGCTTAATAATGCTAATTCATAAAACTCCCTCTCTCTCTCTCTCTCTTTGTATATATATATGTATATATACATACACACACATACATACATAAACAGCTGGGGCCTGCTCTCTCTCTCTGTATGTATATATATATATATATACATACAGCTTTCTTCTTGTCTTATAGGTAGGCCACCTCTCCAGTTTTAGTCTTTAGCCTGCACACTTAGAAAACCGTGAGAGTTCATATAATTAGGACGTATTGCATAGACCCAGCCGGGAGCTGGGACTGGATACTCTGGTGAAGGTCCCTTGACCTTCCCTCTCTCTCCCCTTTTCTTGGGGTAATATTAACATTTAACAAGGCCAGCTGCAGTTATTTTAAGCAGGCCTAGCTCGAGTTCTGAAGATGGCAAGTGTCCAATTCAGGAGACACTGTACGATACCACCTTAATAAAAGGAGGTCACACGGAATGACACGATAAATTAATAATTACCTCTGTACATACTGTAAAACCACCAGGCCTTGTAAGTTTCCAGGCAGACCTTACACAAAACATAAAACAGCCTTTATAAGTTATATAGCACGTAGAGGGGTTTTTTTTTTCCATAATCATTACTGAATTTATATGATCATCTAACAACTTAGCTGAGGGATCCGTTGAAACTGTGTTGTTTGTTGTGCATTAAGAGATTTTATACAAAGGGTCTCTTTTATCCTTTGCCTATCTGAGCGTCATTAGCTGGTTTTAATACGTACACCTTATGAGGTAAACAAGAAAAGCCTCTATTGGGAATAGCTAACCTCTTACCGGGTCCTCAAGAGGCCGTAACGTCTTTTTCCATGGGGTGCTTTGTTGTTTTCCTTCTCTGTCACAGAGTCAGGGAGCCACCTTAATCTAGGAAGGTGGCCTTGGGGAAACTTTGAAATAAAGTGCTTGGGTCTCAAGTAGGCAGGCCAGACCCCATTTCCAGAGCATGCTTTGCAGCCAAGTTAAATAGCTTGTGACAACTTTTCAGTATTTTCCACACCCAAAAGACACACACTGAACTCAGTGAACAGTTTGTGTATTCTGTAGATGGAGGAAGACAATCTGGGAAGCCTAATGAGTAGCTGATGAATAGACATAAAATCAAGAGAATGCAGGCTTGGTGGGGCCGAAACAAAAGCCAGACTAAAAAGGCTTAAGGCAAAAATCTCCCCAGGAGAAACGGCGGGGCATTAGGACCCGGTTGTAAATGGAAGGAGAAGAGTTAAAATGAGGTTGGGCGGGGCAAGGTTTATGTGTGGGCGGGGCCTCCAACCATTTGCCGGTTCATTTATGAAAGTTGTCTAGGTCTTCGAGAAAGTCAAACATTCCCAATTTGGGCCAGCAGTGGCCAACATCGAGGGAGTAATGTGGACAGATTCGAGTAGATAATTGCTAAGACAGAGCCCGTTTAAACAATTTGGTTTAAATTTGAAATGACAGGCAGGTCTAGTGGAATGTCTTACCCTGCTGCCTGAGGCATTCCCCAAGATTTAGGGAAAGAAGGAAATGAACCCAAGTGGGTTTTTTTTTTTTTTGGGGGGGGGGCTATCCCATGCTCAAGATTCAGCAGAGTCCGCAAAATTAAACGTAGGAGGTTCCCCAAACCTCTAAGACTTTGTGATCCTGAGAAGCTCCTGGGGTTTCTAGGAGTCCTGTCAGGGAACCTGAGTCAGACCCTGATGGATAGTTTCCTTGTCCTGTAGAATTCTGGCGGGTGGGTGGCAGCGATCAAACTGTGAAAGGCCCCTCAGCTTGGAGATCAGAGAGTATGGGAGGAAGAAGTCAGAAGAAGGGACTGAGGAAGATGGACGGGGAGGGCAGGGAAGAGAGGACTGGCCAAGCCAGGTTTACACAGCACCGATAAAGCCCCAGGACCTGAAGATCTTTCCGTGGGCTTCCACTACCCATGGAGGCAGGGGCCACAAAGGACCTGAGGTCTCAGGTCAGATTGGTGGCTTTTATATTGAGCTTAGAAAATGTCCATGACAGATCTCAGGGTTGTGGGATAGGGGTAGGAGGGCAGACCGGGGAAGGAAGGCCCTCTGTCCAAGGATGTAAAAAAAAAAAAAAAAAAAAATCTGTTACCCCAGAAGTAAGAAAACGGGGCGGAGAAGCTGACACACTCAGTTCAGAAGGCTTTACTGGAACAGCAAGGGGCCTCAACCTTTTCCTGGGATGAAAGCTGAGTGTATTTACAGAGGTTGGGGTTGGGGGGGGAGCGACCTGTTCGCATACCAGAAGTTACAGCTGTCTGTGTGTGTGTGATTTGACTGGGAACAGCTTGGGCTGTTTGTCAGACAGGACATCTTCTTGTTTCAGCAGGTGGAGCTGAACTGTCAGACCGGGGCCCAAGCATCTCTTCATGGCTGGGGGCTATTGCCCAGGACAGCTCACTCCAGTCCTAAGGGCAGGAGGCTACTAAACAAAGCCAGGCAAGTGCACGAACACCCGCCCCCCCCCCCCTCGGCCCACTTGTTCCTTCTGCCTCCACAAATTTAAGATGCAGGTCAAGCTGCCTTGCCTCAATTCATAGGGAAATAACAGCCGCCTGGGCCACAGGTATATGCAAATAGGTGAAATTTAAAGGACAGGAGAGGGAACCAAGGTTTCCCCCTTAGTCCTTTGTGCGGCTCCCAGCAGAAATGTCTCTGCTCATGTTCCTATGTGTTCTCTCTCTCTCTCTCTCCCTCTCCTTCCTTCCTTCCTTCCTTCCTTCCTTCCTTCCTTCCTTCCTTCCTTCCTTCCTTCCTTCTCGGAGTTATCTCATCCAGACAAAGAAGAACCTTTCCAGCCTCTGGGGCTCAGCATGGCGACTATGTTACTTTATTATCTCCAAAAACCTGCTTGGCTGCTCTCACCTGTTAGGGTACTTGACTCATTCACCTCCCGTCAGCCTTTGGAGGGGGGTCTGTTTCCGTGGGAAGCAGGTGGCCATCCTCCTGTTTCCTCTGAGAGGGACAATTTCACTTTCTGGGAGCGTGGGTCTTTCTTCCAAATCCCATGGGTCTTGGAGCCATAGACCTTCACCATCTTAGTCTCTGCTCCAGAGAGGCTGGTCTCTGGTTATGAACAAGCTCGTTTGACAACTCTTGTTTTCCTCCTCGCCCCACAGTCCCTCTTCTTGGATGTTTGCCTGTTTATCGGCCTTATTTGTTTCTCCACAACCCAGGCTGGGGCGGCAGAAGCAGCAGCAGTAGCAGGTTTCCACCCAGGCTGGTCCCCAAAACCTCGAGGGACACCTCTAGGTTGTTACTAAGACTCTCCCAGAGGCACCTCTAGGGACAGGGGGAGTGAATGGGGCTAGAAATAATTGGCACAAAGGTGACTTGCCTGAGTTGTCAAAGACTCAGACTGAAGATGCCACCCCCATGAAGGGCATGTCTGCACCTCCAGCGAGGGGAATCGTTAAACAGAGCATCGGCCCAGCATGCAAGAGTCCCTGGCAGCCATCTCCAGCAAACACAAGAAACAAACAGAAACAATGTGGCAACAGAAACAATGTGGCAGTCTGAGACGTGGGTTCAAAACTGTGACACTTCTACTTACTTCTCCTATAATGGAGCCTCTTAGAATCCTCTGGAAATTGAGAAAGACACCCACCCCTCTTGTTAGCCAAGGACTGGAGAGCCAAACGCCTGAGAGTGACCTGGAGCCATCTCCAACAGGCAGAGAGACAGGGAAAGGGGCTGCTAATAGATTGGGTGGATTTTGTTTTTGTTTTTTTTGGGGGGGGGGCGGGGCATTTCGAGACAGGGTTTCTCTGTGTAGCCCTGGCTGTCCTGGAACTCACTTTGTAGACCAGGTTGGCCTTGAACTCAGAAATCCGCCTGCTTCTGCCTCCCAAGTGCTGGGATTAAAGGCGTGCGCCACCACTTCTTGGCAGCTGCTAACATATAATGTAGATAGGAATATAGGAATGTCTATGTCTTTTTTCTTAACTCCTGACCCAAGACAACAGCCCAGAGGTTCCCCACGCCAACAGGGACCACCTGTTGCTGCTTGTGTTGCTGGGAAACTTCCTGGAGAGATGCAACAACACACATCTACCTACCCCAGATAGGGAACCTAGGACAGAGCAAAGTCCAGATACCAATCAAGTCTAATTCGGTGAGTCAATGGGTTTTATGGGCATTACTTGCTGGAGTACGGCTAAGGCATTACTTACAGAATTGAAAATGACTTAGACATCTGTGTCACTAAAGCCCACCTGTACTGGCTGGTTTTGTGTCAACTTGACACAAACTGGAGTTATCACAGAGAAAGGGGTCTCAGTTGAGGAAATGCCTCCATGAGATCCAGCTGAAGGCATTTTCTCAATTAGTGGGGGAGGGCCCCTAGTGGGTGGTGTTATCCTTAGGCTAGTAGTCCTGGGTTCTATAAGCAAGCAAGCTGAGCAAACCAGGGGAAGCAAGCCAGTAGGCAGCACTCCTCCATGGCCTCTGCACTAACTTCTGCCTCCAAGTTCCTGCCCTGTGTGAGTTCCTGTCTTGACTTATTAGGTGATGACTTCCTTAGGTGATGAACAGCAATGTGGAAATTGTAAGCTGAATGAACCCTTTCCTCCCCAACTTTCTTCTTGGTCATGATGTTTTGTGCAGGAATAGAAACCCTGACTAAGACACCACCCCCAGCATGGGTGACAACTCAGAAAGCTGGGAACCTGAAACACACCGCCACAGCCTGCAGGCAGCTCAATGGATTAGAGAGTCCTTTCCTGGGTGCCTCAGCTGGTGTAACCTTTTCCAGGAAGCACAGAGATTTCTGCTTCTTTCAGCTAGCTGGTCTAGTCTCAGTCTTCTTTACAACTTGGCTTATCTGAGTTTTCTTTTTGCAGTTTGGCTTTTCTTACTTTGGAGGGAAGGGAGCCTAGTGAATCTGCTCAGTTTCAGGGACTTCCTGAAGGTATTTTGCTTGTGTTGTTTTAACTTCCTGCTTAAAGAGCTTGGAGGAAACTGTTAACAACTGGTCAGATTATGTTCAAGCAGAGTCCAGAACCTGTTTACCTGAAGCTGTGGACCTATTTGCTCTTCTTTCTTTGTCTAAGCTAATCATTCCAAAGTTAGGTTTGCCCTTCCCAAGAAAAGACTTCGGAGCTGGGGCTGGAGAGATGGCTCGGTGGTTAAGAGCACTAACTGCTCTTCCAGAGGTCCTGAGTTCAAATCCCAGCAGCCACATGGTGGCTCACAGCCATCAGTAACGAGATCTGATGCCCTCTCCTGGTGTGTCATTGAACCCCCAACACCATCACCTGAAGACTCTATCTGTACCTTGCTCTGTTTCTTCTGGGGTTTTCTCTTTTTCTGCCATCTGTGATTTTTCCCCTCTGCCTTTTAATTCACTGATTGGTGGAAAAAACAAACCAGACAAGATTACCCATGTGTAGTAGCCTAGGCCCGATATGTACCTGCCCCACAGCTCATACTTAAAAAAAAAAAAAAATCCAAAAAAACAAAACTTTATTCAGTTTTTACTTATGTCCATGAGTGTGTTCCTACATCCATGCACATGAAGGTGTCCTGGGAGAGCAGAAGTGTGTGCTGGATCCCCTGGAGCGGGAGCTGCCCTACTGTGGGGGCTGGCAACCAACCTACAGACCCTGCAGGAGCACTGAGCACTCTCAGTAGCCAAGTCATCTTTCTAGCCCCTCACAGTCCAAGTCCATATTTGATTATGGGATTTAGGGACCTGGCTCCAAGGAGAGATTTCTACGACAGTGCCCAGTGTCTATGAACGATGCTTGCTTAGTCTGGAGTAAGCCAAAGAACTTCATCCTTACAGCAACCTCCCCCTGGGAGTCTCTTACTGATGACCCCGCCCGCCTTACCGTGGGAAGCCCCATTTGCTTGGCCAGTCTTCCTGGCATTTCCCAGGGCATTAGTGTTTCCAAACGGGTGGCCGTTTCCTCTGTGTGATGCTCAAACGTACAGACCTATGTCCCCTTGGCCTTAGTGGTCCTGGAAAATGTGACAACATTGGAATACGGTCACGGTCATGGACCTGGAGTCAGAAAAGCAGAATCTAGTCCTGGTTTTCCCTACAACCAACTCATCTTGGAGAGCCATGGTAAAAAGGGACTGAATGGTGTCTCCGGTCCAAGGGTTGCAGGAACTCTGAGGTTGACCAGTACCCCAGGCCTGCTCCGTGAAATTCCCCTCTCAGGGCACCATCAAGGTTCCAGAACATTCCAGAATCTTAGTCAAAACATTGCTGGGTGATGCTTTCTATGATCAGCTTTTGACTTAAGACCAGAAAGTTGGGTCTGGAGCGCTCCATTATCATTAAAACCAATTAACTTAAGACAGCCGGAGTGGCATGGTGTACCTCGGAAAGCTGAGGCAGGAGGATTGCCTCAAAGGTAGAAGACTAAGTCAAATACTGTGTCAAACTACTATGCACATTCATTTATATATCCTGGGTGACAACTAGGTGCGTGGCCCTCAGGATACCAACAGGAGGCAGGGGTCAATATGAATAAACTCCCTCGTGTTCATGGATTCGAAGGCAGTTCTCTCTAGGAAACCTCACCTTGGGACAGTGGGGTTTTCGGTGACTCTTTTAATTTCTCATTTTAGCCTTCTCTCCATATTTTACTTTGGTTTTGCGGTGCTGGAGATGGAACCCAGGGCTGGGCTGGGCGCTATACCCCTGAATGTCAAGCCCGCCCAATATTTTATAAACTCACAAAAAGGCTCGGAGAACTTGAGCCGAGGGGCGCCCACGTCCCAGAGCCCAAGGTGAAGATTCCAAGGCGATGACTACATCCTTGTTTTGAATATGAAGTTTGTCTCTCTGAGCCAGTTCAAGGGCAGATCCTCCCGAGGGCCCAGCAGTGGTGGTGTCCACCAGGACGCAGAATCGGGATGCCAGAAAGCTGAGCCCGGAAATGTGGCGCTCCGGGGCTCTGCCAGGATGGGGGTGGGAGAGACCAAAAGGGTCAGGCGTGGGATCACCTGAAAACGAAACTCGCTCTTCCCGTGTGGTCTCGACCCAAGTTCATTCGAGAACCCGAGTCTCGTGGTTGCTTTTGGCCGGACGGTCGCGGGATCATCTTTCCCTGGGCTCTGAGCGATGGCGGCGCTGTGGCCCGCCCCTGCACCGGAGAACCCAGATGACAAGCGCGATAGAGCCGCAGGGCTGGGACGTAGCCCGGTGCCCCGCAGCCGGCGCTCAGTGCACAGGCCGGGCAGCGCATCTCGCAGCGGCGGGCCAGCGCTCGCGGCCGCTGCCTCCCAGGCCCCGCGGGACTGGGATCGTCGCACAAGGCCCTCCTCCCGGTCAAGGTGGAGGAAGTTGCCGGAGAGGCGGGAGGGGGCCAGCGCCTGTTGTTTTCCGCCAGTCGGGCGGGCTGGGCGCAGGGGCGGGGCGGGCGCCCCAGAGGCGATCGTCGGGGTTCGGCGGGAGCATCCTAGCCGGGGAACCCCTCACCGCTGGCCGGGGAATCCTAGGAGCCCAGTACACCCCGAGCTGCGCGCTTTCCCGGGAGTAGATCGCAGGAGCCATGTCCGGACTGCGCGCCCTGCTGTGCCTCGGGGCGCTGCTGGCCCGCCAGGGCTCCGCAGGTAAGGGATTTGCCACCCCCAACCCGGGGACCCTAAAGCCCCCATAATAAAAGTGCGGCAGGGCCCACCGAGGGGCACGTGGAGGGGAAAGCGATCCCCCACCCCTTCCCTTTTCGTTGTTAACTCCGTGTTCTGGCTTTGCCCGCCGCATCGGCGCACCTCGCTGTAAGCTTCCATTCGTGTCCATCTCGCTGTCTCCCCGCCTCTTCCAGATTGACCCGGCCTTACACCTGTAAATTGTGGAGTTGCTTCCTTACGCCCTCCCGACGTGAGTCTACCTGAGCCGACCTGTGCGTTCCAAGCCGCGCCTTCTTCCTCTTACATTTCTTTTATCTTCTCTTACTTTTTCTTTTGAAATCATTTCAGACTTGATCAAAAATTACCCCCGCTATGAGATATAGCTGGCGAATGGTCTTATTGTAGCTCATCTACCCGGAGTTGTTGCAGAAAAGTATCGCGCTCGCGGGGGATGGGAGGGCGGGCGCGCGCGCGCGCGCGCGGGGGGGTGGTGCTTAGCAAAACGTATAGATTAGAAAAGGATGTTTGGGTTTAACTCGCCCGCGAATTCCTGCAGAGTAGGAACGATTCGATTCGGGATTGGGGATGGGGGAAACAAACCCAGAAGGTGTGGGTAATTTCCAAATCCACCCCACCCACCTGCTAGCCTTGTGAGTTTAGGAAGTAAGCTATTCAGTTATCCTTGAGCTCCCTGGCAGCAAGCGGCAATAGTTCTTAACTATGATGCTCTTCGAATTTACCTAGCTATTTTGAATTTACCTAGCTATTTTGCTTTTACAACTTACTTGTTTACGTTTGTTTTTTTTTTTTTTTTTTTTGGTTTTTCGAGACAGGGTTTCTCTGTATAGCCCTGGCTGTCCTGGAACTCACTTTGTAGACCAGGCTGGCCTTGAACTCAGAAATCCGCCTCCCTCTGCCTCCCGAGTGCTGGGATTAAAGGCTGTTGTGTAAAAATACCATTTCCCTGTAACCTAGGTTTGCCTGAATATGTGAGGGGGAAAATCTGAAGGTTTGACAATACAGACTCTCCCACTAGAGACTGGGCCATGGCCTGTGTTATGTGGGACATGGGACCCCAAATTTGTTACACTTTTTTTCTTGCTGTGTTATCCCCCGGCCTTTTTGGAGGAGCGTGGGTTTTTAAAATTTCTTGCTGTTGAGGCACGTGTCCCAGGCAGTCCTTGGCCCTTAGCCACACCACCAACTCCAGTCAAAGGTGGTACCTGACGGCCTTGCTGGGCATTAGTGACCAGACTTAGTGACCCTTCTGCTGTAAGCCATTGGTTGGGAGTTAGGGGTCACTCTCGGTCTTCTTCCCCCGGTGTCGTGTTCTCTGTTTGCCGGAGCCTGAAGGAGCTTGAGCTAAGTCAGAGAGCTAGAATGGACTTGCTTTTAGAGTATGGGATTCTTCCCACTTGGGGAGCTCCCTCCAGAAGTCCGGGTTCCTTGCTTGAGTCATGGTCTCACTCTGTCACCCCAGCTTCCCTGCTGCTGGGGCTCTAGGCCTGAGCCACCAGCCCTGACTTTCTGTTCAGTCATTTTGAGGCCCAGATCTCCAGGCCTGCTTTTCCTGTGTGCTAGGTGCCCAGGGGCTTGCGGGATATTCATAAGTCACTCTCGTTTTATTTTTCAAGTGGAGAGGTGGGACAGGTGTCTTTCTTCTGACTCAACTACATTGTCATCAGTACTTCAGCTTGTCACCTGGTTGTGTGCTCCGGGCCGTGCTTGGGGAGAGTTACTGGGAAGACACTCCTATCTGGGTATTACCCAAGCCATGTAAATGAGGATAGATGGCGTCAAGATTGGTCATCACGGGGCTGGAGATGTAGACTGGTAGTGGACCACTCGAGCCGCCTGAGGAGAACCACATTGTCCCTCCTCCTGTTCCCCCCTCCCTGAGAGTGTGTATCTCTTCCTTATTGCATAATGTGACTCTAAGGTTGAGGCCACAACAAAGGGTCCCCTGGACAAGGGTGTCAAGCTGGTACAAATGCTACTCTGTCTCATTTTTTTTTTTTAAGATTTATTTATTAATTATATGTAAGTACACTGTAGCTGACTTCAGACACTCCAGAAGAGGGCATCAGATCTTGTTACGGATGGTTGTGAGCCACCATATGGTTGCTGGGATTTGAACTCAGGACCTTTGGAAGAGCAGTCTGTATTCTTACCCACTCACCAGCTCTGTGCTTCATTTTTTAAAATTACATTTTAACTTATTTCTCTGTGTGTGGTGTATGTATGTACCATGGTGTGTGTGTGGTGCTCAATGACATCTTTGGGGGGTTCTCTCTTTTCACCATGTGGGTTCCAGGGATCAGGTTTGGTGGCAAAAACCTTGGTCCTGTTGCTAGGCTTTACTGTCTCACCCTGTCCAGTGACTCAGATCTAAGTAAGTCCTTCTGACCCAATGCACTTGAGACTGACTATCCCACATCACTAGGGAACACGCGTGGATGT
This sequence comes from Mus pahari, assembly GCF_900095145.1. Classification (NCBI taxonomy): domain Eukaryota; kingdom Metazoa; phylum Chordata; class Mammalia; order Rodentia; family Muridae; genus Mus; species Mus pahari. The sequence continues at coordinate 7,139,255 of NC_034612.1, forward strand.
GGCACGGATTGGATCAGTGTGTATTGGAATGTATCGTCAGGGCCACCCTCTCCTTGTCCATGACAGACATCACCAATTGATAACTGATCTCATAGGCTGGTTGGCTTCAGCTGCATCCCTGACTAGATGACCTGAGGCCATATTCACCTTCAGTAGTTAGAAGCAGTGATGTGCACAGAGCCAGGAGGAGATTAGCCAGGTGGTTATCTTCCTCAGAGCCTGTATTAGCTCATTTTTCAAGGTTAAAGTTGCAGGAAGGTTTATTCCAGGCCAGGGGGTTAGGAAGGGTCCGCTGTACTGGTCTGAAGGATGCTCCATGCAGCTGTAACTCTGCCGTTCATCTTTTCCTTGGTGGAGGTTGCTAGGTGAGAACCAGCATTGGTAGGTAATAATTTGAAAATGATCCTCCCTCAACCCTCCACCCCTGCTTCCACCAAGTTCGGCTGTGGCAGACTTTTAAATTATCACTTTTGTTTTGTTTTGGCTTGGTTTTTTCGAGACAGGGTTTCTCTGTATAACCCTGGCTGTCCTGGAACTCACTTTGTAGACCGGGCTGGCCTCGAACTCACAAATTCGCCTGCCTCTACCTCCCGAGTGCTAGGATCAAAGGCATGCGTGCCACCACGCCCGGCTCTTAAATATCACTTTTAAGTGTTTAATGCTATTTGAATCCACTAGCATTAGTGGGTTCTCTACCTTATAGATATTGGCTTATGCCCCACCCCCACCCCTGTGGTTTCTGGCTTTGAAATCCTTTTGAGAGTAGTGTGACTAGGATGGGCAGAGACTTAGGACTTCTTGTGACCTTGCCCAACTTCCGTCTTTTGAAAGGAGCCTTTTCTTATCACAGGAGGAACCCCGTGGCTCAGATACTCCATGGGAAGGTCACCAAGAGGCAGGTGGCAGTTTCTTTTTCCTTTAACAATTTTATTGAGATACAATCCACATACCATAAAATCTACCCTTGGGCTGGGGATGTAGTTCCGTCCGTAGAAGGCTTGCCCTGGGTCCCCGGAACCCCATAAAACCAGGTGTGGTGGTGGTCCACACCCATCATCTTGGCACTGGGGAAGTGGATGCAAAAGAACCTGAGTTTTAATGGTTATCTTTATCTGTGCAGTAAGCTCAATGGCAGCTTTGTCTGCTTCAGACCCCGTGATAGTGATAGTGAATTCTAAGACAAAACAAAGGAAAGCCACTCTGTTGGGCCAGTGACATGGCACAGCGGGCAGAGGAGCTTGCCGACAACCTAGAGAACACGAGTTCCGTCCCTGGTCACCCTCCTCCATTCCCCGATTGGTGGACAGAGAGACCCGACTCCTGAAAGTTGTAATCTGACCCCCACGTGTGTGCAGTGGTACGGGTGCCTAGCATCTACCCCCTGATAATTACTTCCAGGACATTTTATCAGCCTTCCAGTTTGTGTCCAAATCCCTCTCCCCGTGGCCTCTCTAGAATTGGGTGTCCATTGTGGAAAGTTCTGGAATTTTGTGCTTTTTTCAGGGTAAACAGAGTGTGTGTGTTTCTTGTTACCTACTCACCAACCCCTGGTCAGCTGTCGTTTTGCCCATCGGTCTTGAGCAGGTGTTGGAAATGCCCTCTGCCCCTCCCCCTGCACCCCCTCCCCCAGGCAGGGGATCATTTTGACACCTGATCTCCTGCCTCTTCCCTAAGGACTATGATTCCACGTGGATGTCACCACGGCTGGCTTTGGTCTGGGTGTTTGACTTGTCTCTCCCCTTCTGCCTAGGACTCTGGCTCCTTCTGAACCCATCCCGTGCCAACTTGTCTGTTGGGCCCAACTCTGAGGTCTTGCCTGGCATACATCCCGGTAAGCTTGGGAGACAGACCTTCTTGTCCCCCTGTTCCTCACCTCTACCCTCCATACCAGTTTTGTGCCTGTTTTCCCACCAGCCTGGAGACGGGGGAAGGGTTGGTTTTCTCATCTTTTTTCTCATCGCTCTCCAGCATATCCCCAGAGCCCAGCAGGGGACTTGCCTCCCGGGGTCTGCACAGTGTATGCTGTCATCCCATTCCTGCCTAAAGTGCCCCAAAGTGATTAATCCCCTGGGGACAGACACCAAGATCTGAACCCCCCCACCCCCACCCCCTCTGGATGTCTAGGCAACAAATCTGCTGCTTAATATGGTGGCCTGACAGACGGCCACCTGGAGAGGGTAATGCTTAACTGCTCAACACTGTTGGGGTGATTGGATAGGCGCTCTGCTGATCTTGCCTGGGCCCTCACAGGATGATCTGCCCAAAGACTGATCTAGGGATCTCTGAGAACCCTGGCTCTGCCCCATGCAGGGATCATCCTTGCCCAGCAGTTGGAGCTTTGCCTGTCTTCATGGACAGGGGAGGATTCAAAGGAGCCGTCGGATGATGCCTTGCTTTCGCCTTTTGTGTGTCTGTGTGTGTGTGTGTCCATTTCTGTTGCTGTGATGGACAAAATCAACTTGGAAGAATTAGAAGGGTTTGTTTTGGCTCACAGTTCCCAAGGGGTGCTGCATGATAGAGAAGGCTAGCCAGCCGCGAGAGTCAGCTATTCCCCCTCAGTGCATCCATCCGGAAGCAGAGAGAGAACCGGAAGTAAAGTATGTCCAGGCGCCGTAAACCTCAGAGCCTGTCTCCAGTGACTCACTTCCTCCAGCAAAGCCCCACGTCCTAACCTTCCCAAACAGTGCCACCAGCGGGGGGGGGAGGGGGGGAGGATGGCGGGGACGACGAAGATGACGACCTGGGAACCCATGGGGGATATTTAACATTAAAACCATATTACTACTATTTAAAATGTTTGATAAAATAGTTGGGGACTTTGCTCACTGTTAGAGCACTTGGAGGCTCTGGGTTCAATGCCCAGCAGTGTATAAACTGGGCGGGGTGGCACAGCCTGTGATTCCAGTGTTTGGGAGGTGGCACATGCTATGAGGTGAGTTCAAGGCCAGTCTGGGCTGCTTGAGACTCTGACGCACGCACGCACGCACACGACATGCTATTAGAAAGTAAAGTCTTATTGTTCTCAAAGGGTTGTTGCCCATCAACCAAAAAAAAAAAAAAAAAAAAAA
>NC_034612.1:7143134-7144577 GCF_900095145.1 Mus pahari
GGGGGTGGGGAGGGGGGTCCTGGTGCTACCGGTTGCCAGTACTAAGTCCTCAAGACTACACACCTGGCTCTGGTCTTGGCCCCATTGGCTGTTGTTTTCTCAGCATTTGGTTTTATCATCTGAAGTTCTGGGTCTCGGTGGAGTTTTGCTGCATCCCACGCACTGATAAGGGAAACTGGTACAGTGGACACGACCTTGGCCGTGCGCCTAAGGTCCTCTGCTTAAGCAGGTGACTGGATTCCCATGGGAAAAATGCATCTCAGGGTCCCACCAGCCATGGTGCATCCTGGTCTTTTCCTACCCCCTTCTTTTCAGGTTTTTCGGCCCCTCCCTTTTTTAGTAGTGGAAGGTCATGGTAGAGATAGAGAGGTTCTGTATGTAGAGAAAAGAGAAATGAACATAGTTTGGGGGTGATATCTAGAGGAAGAGGTGGGTCAGCCTGTGCTACTTGGGACATCCATTTCAGAAAACCATAAAGCAAAGCACAATGGCAACAAAGTCCTTCACAGCAATCCTCCTGCCTCCCCAGGACTTGGGTCACAGGCACGAGTGAGTCCCTCCCTCCCCCACCCCCATCCCCGTTTCCATGTGGGTGTTTGATAGGACTTTGCCTTTATCTTTTCATGTAAATGGAAGATAACTTGGTCACATGGTTGCAGATTTTGAATGCTCTGATGTGGCCTTGGGAACTAGGGAGGAAAAAAAAATCCCCTTTCCAGGCATATAGGTTCTGATCTGTGATGACCTCGGTCATCCAAGACATGTGCCACAGAGGCCTGTGTCCGGCTGCGTCCACCAGGCCGGGTGGCTTCTCTCAGGTCCTGCACCTGCCAGAGTCAGGTTTCCCTGCAGGCCAGGGTGGGAGGGCTTTAGCCCACCTGGTATGGCCCCCACAGTGGGATGTCCTCACGGCCACCTAATGAATATGTAACTGTAGCATACCGTGTGGTGTTCCAGGGTGAGGTGGAGGCTGGGGTGTGGCTCAGTGTGTAAAGTGTTTTTCTCCAATGCGTGAAGTTCCCGGGTTCATCCCCAGAATCACAGCAGAGCTAAGTGTGGTGGTGCATACCTATTCTCCCCACACCCGGGAATTGGAGGTTAGGATTAGGTTCCTTGGCTAGGGAAGTCATGGCTAGCCCGGGCTACATATAAGACCTTGGTCTTTTTTTTTAGATTTAATTTTTTTTAAAAGATTTATCTTTATGTGCCTTGATATTTTGCCTGCATGTATGTTTGTGCCAGGGTCCCAGATCCTTTTGAGATGGAGTTATAGACAGTTGTGAGCTGCCATGCAGGTGCTGGGAATTGAACCCTAGTCTTCTGAAAGAGCAGCTACTGCTCTCAACTGCTGAGCCATCTCCCCAGCCTTGAGACATCCCCATGCACCCCACGTGTGTGTGTGTGTGTGTGTGTGTGTGTGTGTGTGTGTGTGTGTGTGTGTGT
>NC_034612.1:7145478-7150761 GCF_900095145.1 Mus pahari
CAGAGTCTCTTCTCAGTGCTTCCTGCACGCCTCTTGCATGCTTGGGAGCTGAGTCGTCGCGCCAAATGAGGAGTCCAAAAAGCAGCCCGGAGAAAAACCCAGTCAGATCTCAGGACACCCCGGCAAGGCTCAGCAGGGGTCCAGTTTTCTCAGGCAGTCGCAATGGTCACACCGGTCTGGATTGCTCAGAGGGCAGTGCAGAAGCAGGCTCTTGTCTGCCGAAGCCCCTTGGCCATGAGCTGGGGCTGGGGGCTCGGGCATGCTCCTATGCTCCTAGCATCCATCCCGTGTAGCAACGGGAACCTCTGGCAATGGGCGTTTCAGGGAAGAACCATGCTCCCCGAACCCAGCCTCTGTTAACTGAGCCCGGCTCACTGGCTAGTGCCCACGTAGCTTCATGGTGCAGGTTCCTGGAGAGAAGGGGGCAGTGGGCACATGGAGGAACGATAATTGGCCCCATCAGAAGTTGAAGTACTTCTTGGCTCAAAGTTTTATTCACTTGGGTTGGAGGCACACCTGGGTGCTTAGAATAAGCAGAAGGGAGAGATTGGGCTCTGGATTTAGGTTTCATACCAGGGTGCCCGGGATGAAAAACCAATTGACAACACAAGTGAAAGTGGAATATAAGAAGCTTTGGGTATGGTGTCATCCTCCTGTCGCCGGGGAGGAAGAAGCAGGAGGATCAGAAGTTCAAGGTCATCCTTGGCTAGGATGCTAGTTTGGGGTCAGCCTGGGCTACCTGAGAAAGCCGACACACAAGCAACAACAAAAGTGTTGTTATTGCGTAAGGGTTGGGGACTGCCCTGGTTCAACCCAAAACTTCAAAGTGGAACAGAAGGCTCGGGTTTCAGCCCACAGGTTCTCAGCCTGCGAGAATGATGTTTGCATCCTGCAAGCTGAAATCCCTTGGATCTGAGCCCTTTCAGGTGGGGACGTGTTCTGCCTGGGGCACCTCCTGGGTGGAGTGAAAACCCCAGAGGGTCAAGAAGACCGGCTCCATATAACGGGGACACCCTCACCCCCATCCCCACCTCCCCACGCCCTGCCCAGGGCTTTGGATGATCCATGACCTCAGAGCAAAGAACTGTTCCGAAGGTTCATTTGGGATCTCAATATATATTATATATATTTTAGAAAAAAACAATTTAATAGTATTTTAACCTGCTTTGGTGGTGTACAACTCTAATCATAGCACTTGGGAGGCAGAGGCAGGAGGAAGATGGCTGCATCTGAAGCCAGCCTGGTCTTTGTAGTGAGTTCTGGGGCAGCCAGGACTACACAAGGGTTGGGGGGTGTGGACCTCCGCCGTCTAGTTGCACCAAGGAAGCCCCTGTGTCAAAACACACAAGATTGATTTTTATTTACGTATATGCGTGTATGCCACAAATGCACGGATGTCTCTGGAGACCGGAGAGGGACTTCAGGTCCATGGAGCTGGACTTATAGGCACTTTGTAAGCATTTTGGCATGGGTACTGGGAGCAGAACCCAGGTCCTCTGCAGGAGCTGCAAGCACCTTTAACTCCCAGCTGTCTCCCCAGTTCTAACTTTTTTTTTCTGACCTTTTATTTTAAAACATTTTTTCGTTTGTTTTTTGTTTTTGTTTTTTTAGTTTAATGTGTGTGTGTGTGTGTGTGTGTGTGTGTGCAAGCGCGCGTGTATGGTGCTCGTGGGGAGGTCAGAGGACAGCTTGTGGGAGTCATTGCCCTTCTTCCACTCTGTGGGTATCAACTCAGGTCGTCAGGCTTGGTGGCAAGCACCTTTACCTGCTGATCCCTCTTGTCTACCTTCTTAAATTTTTATTTATATGTTATTATGCTGGGGAGAGTACGTCCTTGCCTGTCAAGAGGCCAGAAGACAGCTCTTGGGAATTCTTTTTCAACTTCTTCAAGGTGGGCAGGGTTTCTCATTTGTCCAGCTGTGCTGTGTAGCACAGGCTAGCCTCTTGGTTCCCAGTGGTTCCCTTGTTTCTGCCTCCCATCTAACTACTTACTCTTGGAGTGTTGGGAGACTTACCCTACCACTCCGGCTGTTACACTGTAGCTGTCTTCAGACACACCAGAAGAGGGCGTCAGATCTCATTATGGATGGTTGTGAGCCACCATGTGGTTGCTGGGATTTGAACTCAGGACCTTCGGAAGAGCAGTCAGTGCTCTTAACCGCTGAGCCATCCCTTCAGCCCTGGACTTCTGGTTTTGAGGTCTGCATGGCCGGTGTCTTTACCTGCTAAGCCATCTCCCGTCTTGGTTTTATTCTTTATACTCCTGCCTTCCTCCTTTCCGACACTTCTCAGCAGCAAACTCTGTTTCTTAGCTGCCTTCACACCGTCCATCCAGGTCAGGCCATCAGGACCTGGGAGACCCGAGGTATGTGACCTGAGTCACATTACCTTGGCCAGCTCAGGCGTCCAACTGAACGCCAGTACTCCAACTGAACCCTGTGTAGCTGGCGGGATGCCAATAGGAGACACACCCTAGGACCTGTTGAGCCACATACCTGACTGACTAGCCAGCTGAATGGGAGGTGGGGGTGGGGCATTCGGGAACCTCCTAGGCCACCACCTAAGTCTCCCCGAGACCCCTAGGGGTGGTTCAAAGTATAGTTCTTAAAGATCCACCTGACAAAGATGTCCTGGCCAGGTAGAAGCACATCTGTAATCACAGCACTTGGGAGATTGAAGCCGGAGTAGCTCAACTTGGAGGCTAGCCTGGGCTACTTAGTGAGGCCGAGGGAAACAAGGTACTTTAATTGGCGGTCTGCATAGGAAAATCTTTGCATCCCACAAATGACTTTTTTTCCCCCCTCCACTGACCTATTTCTGGTCTAAACTTCACTGTGGTAGATGAATTCCTTTGCTGATGTTTCGACGACCTTCCTGGGCTGTTTCTAAAAGAGAGCTCTCTGAGGCAAGGGGGCCCTGGAGATCACGCTAATGTGATCAGCATTGGGAGTCCCCATTAGTGTGGTTTAATCGACAAAGTCATGCTGTAGATACGTTTCTTTTCTTCCACTTCCTTTTCATTTTATTTTATTTTATTTTTAAAGATTTATTTATTTATTACATGTAAGTACACTGTAGCCGTCTTCAGATACCCTAGAAGAGGGCATCGGATCTCATTATGGTTGGTTGTGAGCCACCATGTCCTTGCTGGGTTTTGAACTCAGGACGTTTGGAAGAGCAGTCAGTGCTCTTAACTGCTGAGGCATCTCTCCAGCCTCCACCCTTCCCTCTTCCGTTTTAAATACTTGTTTGTTTGCTCGTTTTTTGTTTTTTTGTTTTGTTTTTTTGTTTTTGTTTTTCGAGACAGGGTTTCTCTGTATAGCCTTGGCTGTCCTGGAACTCACTTTGTAGACCAGGCTGGCCTCGAACCCAGAAATCCGCCTGCCTCTGCCTCCCGAGTGCTGGGATTAAAGGCATGCGCCACCACCGCCCGGCCTTGTTTGCTCGTTTTTGAGCAGGGTCTTGCTATGCAGCCCTGGCTGCCCTACAACTCTGTATGTACACTAAACTGGTCTTGACTTGACAGATCCACCTGCCTTTCAAGTGCTGGGATGAAAGGTTCTCTCTCCCTCTTTTCATGCTTCTCTTCCTCCTCTCCCTCCTCCTCTCCCTCTTCTTCCTCTCCCTCCTCCCCCTTCTTCCCCTCCTTTCCTTCCTCCCCCTCCTCCCCTTCCTCCCCCTTTTTCTATTCCCTTCCTCCTCGTCCTCCTCTTCCTCCTTAACTTCTTCCTCTCCTCTCCCTCCTCATCCTTTCTTCTCCTGTCCCCCCTCCTTCTTCCCTTCCTCCTCTCCCTCTTCCTCTTCTTCCTCCTCATCTAACTCCCCTTCCTCCTCTTCCCCTCCTCTCCCTTCTCATCCTCTTTTTCCTCCTCTCCAGCCTTTCCTCTCCCTCTTCCGCTCCCTCATCTTCCTCATCCTCTTCCTCCACCTCCTTCCTTCCTTCCTTCCTTCCTTCCTTCCTTCCTTCCTTCCTTCCTTCCTTCTCCTTCTCCTCCTCTTCTTTTCTCCTCCTCTTCCCTCCCCTTCCCGTTCCCTCTGGTTTGTGGTGCTCGTCTCTGGAGCCAGTTCCTTGTGCCCACTAAGCACACCCCACACCTCTGCGATGCTCCTCCATCGGGGAGATGCGCTTCTTTTACCAAGGGGAACTTAGATCTTGGATGCACCGGGTAACACCGCGCAGGGCATTTTGGGGGTCAAAAAAGTTCAGGGTTGGGTGGGGTATAGCTCATTGGTGGGATGCTTTCTATGTAACATGCGTGAGGCCCTCTGTTTCATTCCCATCCCAGAAAAACACACACACACACACAAAAAGAAGTCCAGAAGCGAAGGTGAACTAGGACGGGGTCCAGCCTTTAGTAGAGAGCTCCTGGCACACCAGGTGCCATTCAGAGTGTCCCATCATCTAAACTCACTTGGCACCTGGAGGGCTCAGTGGCCCTTTTGGAGGAGGCTTGTCATCACTCCCATCTCACAGAGGGAGACACTGAGGCTAAACAAGGATGAGTAAGTCACCCTTAGCCACACAGCTGGAGTTCAAAGTCAGGCCCAGAGTGATCATTTTCTGTCTCTCAGCGTGGTGTGCAGGGGGAGGAGGGAGTTGTGGGCGGGTCGCAAGGCCAGCCTCAGATTCACAGATAGTCCAGGACAGCTCCCAAGAGCTTAATATGTCCCTGTGAGAGTTCTAGGATCTCTAAGGAAAGTGGACGTTCCATAAGCACATTGTCCAGTAGGCTGAGGCCCAGTGAGCCATGATAACAGGTTTGGGGCATGGTAGATAAGGGTTCTGATAGCAACTACCTTTAGGTCCTTCTGGGGCCTCCGTAGGAGGTCAGGGAGGTCGGTCTCAGGCCCAGAGTGTTACTTCTATTTCTATGCCTACGTGCTTTTTTTCTTGGAAGGGACTTTTTATAGGTAGGGGTGTCTGTGCAGTGTGTGTGAGTGTACCCACGCGCACTCACCCCTGGAGGCTGGAAAAGGGTGTCAGATCCCTGGAGGTGGAGTTAAGGACAGTTGTGAGCCCCTGTGTGGATGCCTGGGGTAGAACCTGGGTCATCTGCAAGAGCAACCAGTGCTCATAACTGCTGAGCCATGACTCTAGCCCCTTGGCAAGGCTTATATGTATGTGTATATGTATGCATGCACATATATATATATATATATATATATATATATATATATATATATATATATATAATTTATTTTTTACTTATGTGTATAGGTGTTCTATGTGGAGGTCAGAAAAGGGCATCAGATCCTCTAGAATTATAGTTACAGTTGTGAGCT
>NC_034612.1:7151716-7172687 GCF_900095145.1 Mus pahari
TTTTTTTTTTTTTAAAGGAAGTACTCACCTATCTTCAGCCAATTCTGTTTAATTGTCCAAGATCAAGTGAGCAGAGGTCCTTGGAACCTTGCACAGCCTTGACACACGGGCTGTGAGCATAGACTGTTCTTGTTGTCTGGTTCCCTTAGCACCGTGATGGTGGTGATGGCGGTGGTGGTGGCTGCGGTAGAACCCCACCATGTCCATTCCTCCCCATCCTCACTACCCTGTCATTCCCAGGTGGTCCCGCCCACGTGGAGGTTAACATCTCAGCCACCGGCACCCTCCCCAACGGCACGCTATATGCAGCCAGGGGCTCTCAGGTGGATTTCAGCTGCTGCAGCGCTGCACAGCCTCCGCCCAAGGTGGAGTGGTGGATCCAGACCTACAGCATCCTGGAATTCTTAGGAAAGAACCTGTCAGCCAACAGCTTCACGCTGATGCTCATGTCCCAGAACCTCCAAGGCAACTACACCTGCTCAGCCACCAACGTGCTCAGTGGGAGACAGCGAAAGGTGACCACCGAGCTCCTGGTCTACTGTGCGTAAGCAGCACGCCCCTCCTTGAACCGCGTCTGTGCATCTTCCTGTCTCCCTTTGAGCTTAACACTGCTTTCTTCTGCCTCATATGGTTGCCCCTTCTATGTGGCCCTGCAGTATGTATGCTTTAGTGTCCTGTTGCTTTTCAGGGCTGTATAATATTCTATTGCATGCCCGTGCCCAGGCCCAAACATGCTCATCCCTGTAGTTCTATCTCTTGGAAAGATGAGGCAGGAGGACCATCATGAGTCTTAGGCTAGTTTTTGCTATGACGTGACTGTCACTGAAAAAAAAGAAAACTGGGGTGGGGGTGTGAAGGCAGCTATTGGTAAAGTGTTTGCCCCACAGGCATGAGAAACGGGAGTTCAGTCCCGAGCACCCATGTTAAAAATAGGACATGGCAACCTGTATCTGCACCCCCACGCTGGGGAGGCAAAGGCCGAGGATCCCTGGGGCTCAGTGGCCAGCCAACCTAGCCTACTGGGTGAGTTCCAGGCCACTGAGACCCTGTCTCAAAAAATAAGGTGGGCTGGGCAGTGGTGGCGCACACCTTTAATCCCAGCACTCGGGAGGCAGAGGCAGGCAGATTTCTGAGTTCGAGGCCAGCCTGGTCTACAGTGTGAGTTCCAGGACAGCCAGGGCTACACAGAGAAACCCTGTCTCCAATATCCAAAAAAAAGGTGGAAGATCCCTGAGGAACAACATCCAAGGTTGACTCCTGGCCTCCACATGCATCTGCACACACATGCACACAGACATACAGGTACACTCACCACACGTGCACACATTTGCGCACGTGCACACACAACTCACACATGCACTCAGCACACACAGAGGCACGACAGTGTTTAATCATCTGTACTGTTTTGGGTACACTAATCAATGGCCCGACACAATCAACTTAAGGAAAAGGAAAGGTCTGTTTGGTCGTTGTACAAGTCCCCGTCTGTCAGTGGTTGGCCTTGTTGCTTTGGGCCGGTGGCAAAGGGACCCATTCCCTTCACAGTTGGATGCAAGAGAAAGAGAGACACGAAAGAGGAAGTGGCTTGGGTCCCACAATCCCCTTCGATGACCCCAAATCCCTCACTAAGGTCCCATCTCTTATGGTTTCTACTATCTAACAACAGTTCCAGACCAGGGAACCCAGCGCTAATGCCTCATCCATTGGGTAGCCGCTCCATGCTCTGCTCGTGTGCTCCAACAACCCTGATCCCTGGGTTTGCGTAGTCTGGAAGTTTCTTTCCCTCTTGTCACATTTATTTATTTATTTGGATTTATTTATTTAATATATGTAAGTAAGACACTATAGCTGTCTTCAGATATCTCTGAAGACAGATTTCNTTACGGATGGTTGTGAGCCACCATGTGGTTGCTCCGGTTTGAACTCAGAAACTTTGGAAGAGCAGTCAGTGCTCTTAGCCTGCTGAGCCATCTTCCCAGCCCCTATTTTTTGTGTGCATTTATAGGGCACATGTGTGCCATGTAGAAGTCTGAGGTACTCCGGGGATCAAACTCAGCTGGTCAGGCTTAGCCACAAGCACCTTTGCCTGCTAAGCCATCTCACCAGCCCCTCTGTCTATTGACTCTCCTGGGTTTTGTATTTTATAGCTTGCCTGCCTCTATATAATTGCACTGTGTGCATGCCTGCTACCCAGGAGGGACATGGTTGTCAGCTGCCATGTGGGTGCTGGGAATCGAACCCTGGTCCTCCGCAAGAGCAGTCAGTGCTCTTAGCCACTGAGCCATCTCTCCAGCTCACTGTGAGTCTTATCTCAGATGCCTTTTGGTCTTAGTTAGTTCTTTATAGTTGTTACTTTGTCTTTTCGAGACAGGGTTTCTCCTTGCAGCCCCAGCTGTCCTGGAACTCACTTTGTAGACCAGGCTGGCCTGGAACTCAAGAGATCCACTTGCTTCTGCCTTCTCAGTTCTGGGATTAAAGGTGTGTGCCACCACTGCCAGTCTCAGGGTTTTTTTAAAGATTAATTTTGTAAGTGTATGATGTGCAGCTGGGTCGAGGTCAGAGGCTAATTTGTGGGGTTGGTTCTCTGCTTCCCGTGTGGGCTGCAGGCATTAGAGTTAGGTGGTAAGCCTCGCATGGCGAATATTGTTAACTCACTGAGCCATCTGACACTCTCTGGCGTGTCCTCCTCCTCCTCCTCCTCCTCCTCCTCCTCCTCCTCCTCCTCNTAACTCACTGAGCCATCTGACACTCTCTGGCGTGTCCTCCTCCTCCTCCTCCTCCACGGTGTCTCTGTATCCCAGGCTAACCTTGAACTCGATGAGCAGCCAAAGACAACCAGGAGCTCCTAACCCTCCCGCCTCTGACTCCTCAGTGTTAGTATTACAGACGAGTACCACCACAACCATTTTGTGGGGTGCTGGGGATTGAACCCATGGCCTTGTGCATGTTACACAAGCCATGTACTATTGTAGCCACACACACCCCCAGTCTGATAGGGACTTTCTGAAGGTAGCCTTAATGGCTCTCTGAGACCCTGGTTCTGTAGCCTACACACAGAGAGACCCACACAGATACACAGGCAGACCAGCACACAGATATACAAGCAGACAGACACACAGATATACAAGCAGACATACATATACAGACATAGACACAGACAGATACACAGACACACACAGACACAGATATAGACATAGGCATACACAGAGACAGACAGACAGACACACACACACACACACAGACATACAGACACAGACAGACGGAAACATCCCACACACATACCCCACACACATATAGACAGATACACAGACACGCTCAGACAGAAACATCCCCACCACACACACACAGAGACACACACGCACACACACTGCTGTCTGACTCAGAGTCTAAGATGAAACACTCTCTCCTCCACTCTTTTGCAGGGCCCCCTCCATCAGCTCCTCAGTGCTCGGTGGAGGTGTCTTCAGAATCAACTTCCCTGGAACTCGCCTGTAACTGGGACGGGGGATACCCCGACCCGACCTTCCTGTGGACCGAGGAGCCTGGAGGAATGATCGTGGGAAACTCAACGCTGCAGACGCTGAGCCCGGCACAGCTGTCGGAGGGCAAGACGTTCAAATGCGTTGGGAACCACATACTGGGACCCGAGTCTGGAGCCAGCTGTGTGGTACAGATCTGTGAGTCTGGCTTGCTTTGTCCAGGGGTTGGGGTTCACCTGCCTGCCTTTCTTCTCAAAGAACTGTTTGATGGTAGTCCTGGGAGAGAAAGTCGGTATTGGAGTACCCAGAATTCCTCTCGCTTCTCCCTGTGCTTCACGGCTATCGCCTTCCATGTTTAAAGATGCCCGGCTCAGGGTCTTTATGTCAGCAGACACTGGCTGTGTGCCTGTGCCCTCCGTTTCAGTCATTCAGCCTGGCATGCTGATCAGGACAGATAGGACGTCTCAGTGTGTCCTCTTTATTATGTAACAGAGGATCCCTCCCCCCCCCCCCCCAAACTCGGTAGCTTTAAACATTGGTTGTCTGAAGATTTCTGGTAGGGTGCGATTGTGTGTCTCTTTGAAAGAGTATGAAGAGTTGGGGGGGGGGGGATCTCAGCCAGACGACTTGTAAGTTTGGGTGCTGAAATCATGAAAGCGCTGGACAGTGGCGCACACCTTTATTCCTAGCACGTGGGAGGCAGAGGCAGGCGGATTTCTGGGTTCGAGGCCAGCCTGGTCTACAGAGTGAGTTCCAGGACAGCCAGAGCAACCTTGTTTTGAAAAACAAAACATAACAAAAACAAAAAACAACAAAAAAAATGAAATCATGAAAGATATTCTTCCTAGGTGCTCAAGCACATGGCTGGCGAGCTGCCTCCTTCTCACATGGTCCAGCCCTCTGTGGGGGCTGCCAGAGTGTCCTCCTGTGGACCCACGCTCCCAGCATGGTGATCCACTTTCCTGAGAGCCAGTGATGCAAGAGGGGCGTGAGCCAGGCAGAAGAAGGACCAAGCCTCAGAAGTCACTTGGTCTGCCTTCTTGGTTTTGTGCCAGAAATGAGACCCTAGATCTCACAGGACATAGAGTCCTGTCTCACACAATACGTAGTTGGGTGTCCCTCTCTGCTGACATCCCAGAGCCCAAGATCCTGTCTCTTGAGAGAGATAAAAAAAATTAGGGCTGAGGGTAGAACATTACTTGTTCACCCTCAGCAAGGCCACAAACTCTATGCCCAGCTCTCACTGTACCCCCACAAAGGGGGGCAGGGCAGCTTACTAGATTGCCACATTGGTTCTGAGTTTCTGGGCTCAAGTGACCCTTGAGCCTCAGTCTCCAAAATACAAAGAACCACCGTGGTCCACTGCAGCCATCCTGCAGGTCAGTTTGTTGAAGAGTTCGTGAAGGGCCACCCTGGTAGCCCATCATACGAAGGCCCTCACATCCATGCTCACTTGCGGATCGCCACAGGCCCCACGTCTTACGGAACCTTGCTTCCTATCCTTGCCTGCTACTTCCGCTTAGATAAACTCTTGAATGGATTCGTGCTATGCTGCTCAAGTGTGTTTGACAGTTTGTGTATGTGGCTGTTGTACGTGCGTGTCTGTGCACCACATGAGTGCCTGGTGCCCTTGGAGGCCCAAAGAGGGCCTTGGATCCTCTGGAAGAAGAGTTGGAGATGTTGTAAGTTGCCATGTGGGTGCTGGGAAACAGAACCCAGGTCCTGTGCAAGAATATAAACGCCCTTTTCTTGGTTAGGGTTTCTAGGACTGTGGTGAGATACCATAACCAAAGCCAAAGGGTTTATTTGCCTTATACTTCCACATGACTGTTGATCATGGAAGGAAGTCAGGACATTGAATTCTCGAAGGGAGGAACCTTGAGGCAGGAGCTGATGCAGAGGCCATGGAGGGGCGCTGCTTACTGGCTTGCTCTCCATGACTTGCTCAGCCTGCTTTCTTATAGAACCCAGGACCACCAGCCCAGGGATGACCCCACCCACACTGGGCGGGGCCCTCTGCTGTATCAATCACTAACTAACTAAGAAAATGCCCTACAGACATGCATAGCGTGCCGTCCCATCTTATGTAAGCTCCCACCTTTCCTGGGACTCCAGCTTGTGTCAAAGTTCACTTGTAGAATCAGCCAGCAGAGCTCTTAACTGTTCCCAGCTATCTCTTCAGCCCGCGCGCGGGTAATAACTAGTGAGTGTACCCTGCTTGTCAGGTCTAGTCATGAGTGTGACCTCCCTTTGGGAGCTAGGGAAAAGTTCCCGGGGAGGGGAGGGGAGCACAGTTAAGGAAAAAGCAGCCATTTCTGAAACTCTGATTTGAGAGTCCCAAAATATCAGCACACCTATGCGGATTGCCACTGGCGTCAGGACCCAGAAGGAGATTGGGGCTCCCCACAGAGAGGGAGGGAAGGCTATCCCACTTTGGGGAGGGATATCTTTCCTGAGGGTCCCAAGCACCTTCAGACTCAGGCGGTTCTCTTCTGTCGATCTGACCTTTTGACCCAAGTTGGAGGCTCTGCGGACCATTTTGCTCCACTCCCCCTTCTCCTTCCCTCTTCCCCCTCTCTTCCCAGGGTGCTAGGTCCGACACCCTAGCTTCTCCTTTGGGGCCTACAGTTGAGAGAGTGGTTCCAGTTTACCAGGCAGGATCCCAGAGAGTCACAGTGTGGAAAACTGTTCCGGGTGACTTCTTAGCTACGGCGGTTCTCAACCTGTGGGTCTCCACTCTTCTGTGGGTCACATATCCGGAATATCAGGCATCCTGTTTTACATTACGATTCATGACTAGGAAAAATACAGGTATGAAGTAGCGGATGAAATTAATTTTGTGTTTGGGGGTCACCACAACGTGAGGATCGGTATCAAAGGGTCCACGCATTAGGACGGTCCTAGCCTCAGAGAGAGAGAGCTTCTCTGGCTGAGGGCAGATGGATCACTTTGGGTGTCAGTGCCTCTCTCATCTGACTCAAGTCAGAGGACTTCATAGTGCTCTGTGGCTTTCCTTGGGAAGACAAAAACGAGCATCTCTTCACCCCAGCGAGGGCCCTAGTGTAGGACCAAAGATAAGCTTGGTCCCTCCACTGAGCTTACTGGGGCTTCTTGCAGGAAGATGAGGGGTTGCTCACCACGGGAACACAGCACAGTGTTCACCAAGGAGTACAGCATGGTGACCCAACTACAGAGATTGTGTGACACTGTGACTACCTGAGCTTTCTGACCATCCCTCCTCCCTCCTGCTAGGAGTGTTCAGTGGAAATAGCCTCAGGGTAGGAGGCCACAGCCCTGCGTTGTAAATCATCCAGGGAAGTTCTGTGGTAGCAGGCAACAGTGCTCCCCTGTAGGAGGCTGGGCCGTGGTCCCTAGAGCCTGTGTACTTTATTCTTCATTATCAGCTGGTCCCAGTGTCATCCTGTGTGTCTTTATTTTTTTTTTTTTAAAAAGATTTATTTATTTATTTATTTATTATATGTAAGTACACTGTAGCTGTCTCCAGACACTCCAGAAGAGGGCATCAGATTTTTGTTGTGGATGGTTGTGAGCCACCATGTGGTTTCTGGGATTTGAACTCAGGACCTTTGGAAGAGCAGTAGGTGCTCTTAACCACTGAGCCATCTCACCAGTCCCCCTGTGTGTCTTTATAAGAGGGATGGGAGGTCGGAATCAGCGGGTAACGGGATCACAGAAAGAAGATATTAAAAGGGATGGGAGGCGGGGCGTGCAGCCAAGGATCCAGAGAAGATGTTGGCATGATGGCACACGCCCATAATCCTGCCATTTGTGCGGCAGAGACAGGTAGTTAGTGTCTGTGAGTTCCAGGTTAGCTTGCCCAACTTGGTTAAACTTCAGGCTAGCCTGGGCTACGTAGTGAGACCCTGGCTCAAACAGAATAAAGCAAAACCAAGAAAGGGAAAAGGAGGGGCTAGAGAGATGGCTCAGCAGTGATGGAACTTTTCAGGCTCAATGAAGAACCAAAGGTTCCAGTTTCCAGGCGGTTTACAAAGCTAGTTCCAGAGGGATCTCATGCTTCTGACTTTGGAGGGCACCCATACCCGGGCACATATCCACCCTGACCCCTGTGTGTGCCACATACGTGTAATTAAAAATACATATTCAAAAAGAAGAAGGCAATCTGAGTGTGGAGGCAAGGAGGCTCAGGAGTTCAAGTCCAGCCTCGGCTACATAGCAAGTTCAAAGGGCAGCCTGAGCTACATAAAACCTGCCTCCAAAAAAGGAAAAAACAAAAACAAAAAACCAGAAGGAACCACCTGTAAGGCATGGTGTCCCTGGAGCACGCAGGAGAAGCCAGCTTTGTTAGCACCCTGACTTTCAGCCCCGTAAAGTTCTAGAACTTAATGTCATAGAACTTTCCTGTTCACAGTCCTAGAACATGCCTTTAAGCCATTGGTCCTTGTTGGCCTGTGTCAGTGTTGGACATGGTCGGCGTACTTGTATTATTGTCTTATCTGTCTGTCTGTGCGTGTGTGTGTGTGTGTGTGGTTGTGTGTCCACGTGTCTCAGCGTTCAGAGGATAACTTTATTAAAACCAGTAACTTCTCTCTTCCTGCCATGGGTGTCTCAGGGATCCAGTTCAGGACCTCGGGTATGGCCACAAGTCCCTTTACTCACTGAGTCTTCTCACTGACCCATGCACTTTGACATAGACACGCTGGGTGACAGGGACCTGGTGCTTGGGTCTCAGGGTCCCCAGTTATCAGCCTATTTGGTTTCCACCCAGGTGTATAACGGTGTTCCGTGGTAAACCTCCCATCCCAGGTGTCGTCTTAGTCCTAGGAAAAGTGGCACAGGCGGTCACTCTGTGTCCTAGCTGAGAAACTCACTTGGCTTTCCTTGTGCCTCAGTTTCCTTCTCTGCAAAATGGGAATAATGTCAAGGTACCTTTGAGAGTGAGTTGGGCTCATTTGTATGTAGTTCCTTGTGCACAGTAAGTACTCGATAGGCATTAAGCTATAATCCGGAGGACCAGCACCTGTGGGGATTACAAGCGTTGTTTTTTTTTGTTTGTTTGTTTGTTTTTTTGTTTTGTTTTTCTAATTTTTTTTAAAGATTTATTTATTTATTATATGTAAGTACACTGTAGCTGTTTTCAAACACTCCAGAAGAGGGAGTCAGATCTTGTTAAGGATGGTTGTGAGCCACTATGTGGTTGCTGGGATTTGAACTCTACACCTTTGGAAGAGCAGTCGGGTGCTCTTACCCGCTGAGCCATCTCACCAGCCCCTTGTTTTGTTTTTCAAGACAGGGTTTCTCTGGATAGCCCTGGCTGTCCTGGAACTCATTTTGTAGACCAGGCTGGCCTTGAACTCAGAAATCTGCCTCCCTCTGCCTCCCGAGTGCTGGGATTAAAGGCGTGGGTTTTTTTTTGTTTTTTGTTTTTGGTTTGGTTTGGTTTGGTTTTGCTGGGAAAGGGTGGACCCTGGCTTGACTCTTCCTGAAACTTTTGTCTCTGCCTCCCCTCCTCCGACCACCAGCGAGCCCCTTAGTGGCATCTCAGCCCATGAGAACTTGCTTCGTGGGGGGCAACGTGACACTCACCTGCCAAGTGATGGGAGCCAACCCACCTGCGAGGGTCCAGTGGCTGAGGAACCTCACGCAGCCCGAGGCTGCCATCCAGCCCAGCAGCCGCTACATCATCACCCAGCAGGGCCAAAGCTCCTCTCTCACCATCCACAATTGCTCCCAGGACCTGGACGGAGGCTTTTACTTCTGCCGGGCCGAGAACCCTGTCGGGGTGAGGGCGGTAGACATCTGGTTGAGTGTGAAAGGTAGGTACTCAGGGTGGCCCCAAAGGTTAAGAGCCTTTAGAGCACCTGGCATCATTGAGGGGAGTGGCTTTGGGGCCTTCCTTCTTGGGCCATGATCAACTGAAGATGGTATATCACTTGCCTATGGTTTGAGAGGGTGCCTGAGAACACTAGTGTCTAATCTTGGGAATGCCGATATATGCCTAGGATATAAAAAATTACACCTTGGGGCTGGAGAGATGGCTTAGCGGTTAAGAGTGCTGACTGCTCCCCCAGAGGTCCTGAGTTCAAATCCCGGCACCAGATGGTGGCTCACAACTGTCTGTAGTGAGATCTGATGCTCTCTTCTGGTGTGTCTGAGAACAGCTACAGTGTGAGAGTGTGTGTGTGCATGCACATGCACGTATATACATATATACATACACACATATATGTGTATATATATGTAAAATTAAAAAGGCTTTTAAAAATTTATACCTTTTACTCATCAAAGGATATGTACTAGAACATGCATATGTACGTGCATGCATATATGTACTCACACACATTTGTAGTAAAATTAGTGAATTATAGCAGCAAAGTTCTCTACTGCCCCACTTAAAACAAATATGGAACTCCCTATGGGGGGTCAAGGGAAATTCTAGAAATGTTTATATCTTGACAGTTTGTTTTTGTTTTTTTTTCTTTTTTGATTTTTTTCGAGATAGGGTTTCTCTGTGTAGCCCTGGCTGTCCTGGAACTCACTCTGTAGACCAGGATGGCCTCGAACTCAGAAATCCTCCTGCCTCTGCCTCCCAAGTGCTGAGATTAAAGGCGTGCGCCACCACTGCCCGGCATCTTGACAGTTTTTTTTTTTTTTTTTGGTTTTTTGAGACAGGGTTTCTCTGTATAGCCCTGGCTGTCCTGGAACTCACTCTGTAGACCAGGCTGGCCTTGAACTCAGAAATCCACCTGCCTCTGCCTCCCGAGTGCTGGGATTAAAGGAGTGCGCCACCACGCCCGGCAACAGTTTTTAAGACAGAAAAAACCCTGGATTCCCTCTCTCTCAACTTGTAAACTAGGCATGGTGGCAAGGACCTCCAGACCTAGCACTCCTCAGGAGGTATGGAAGTCAGGTGTGCTACATAGAGAGTTTGTAAAGGTGACAGACGTCTGTAATTCCAAGCCACTAGAGATGCCAACTATAAACTCAGTATGGGTTCACTCTGAAGACGCTCTGTGGCCTGCAGTGTGAAATACCCCAAGTTTAATTCTCTCTACTTATTTGTTAAGGTCGTCTCAGCTAAATAGAGAGTTTGAGGCTAGTGTAGGCTACAGACCCTGTCTGTAAACAATAAAGGAGGAATGAGGATCTGGAGGGACAGAGGGAAGGAGGGAGAAGTGGAGGGAGGGAGGGAGAGAGGGAAGGAGGGAAGGAGGGAGGGAACAAACAAGAAAGGGACAGTTCTGTTACACCAGAGCTGCTGCTTCAGCATTTCTCATTGTCCCAGGGCTTCAGGTGAGAAAATACATAAAACAGGTGCACACATCAAACATTTATTGATGATAAATCATAAAGCAGTCTTTTCTCTTTTGGAAAACATTTTTGGGATCTACATGCACTTTGACAGGTCTTTAACTATGAGAGCGAATCGGCCTCCTACTGAGACAGACCCAGGCTTGCTTTTACATGGAGAATTCAATTCCGAGATGGTTGAGATGGCCCTTGTAGTAGCCAGGTCTGCCTGCCTGAGTTGGAGCTCCGGGACCCACATGGTGGACTGAGAGACCTGGCTGCCTCACGGTGTCCTCTGACCTCCACGCGCATGCTATGGCATGCATGCACAAACACGTGAGCGCACACGCAACCACATGCAATGGAGAGAGTTAAATCAGATGAGTAGTTTCTATTGCAGTGCACAGAGCGTCTTCAATGTCTTGCAGAGTTGAGGGATATTTTGACTTTATTTTATTTGTTTCTTTGTTTGTTTGTTTTGTAGTCAGTATTAGAGTACTTGGAATTACAGGTATCCGCCACCGTGCCTGGCTTTCTTCTGTTTCTTCTGCCGGTTTAACATTCTCCCACTGTGGTTAAGGATTTAACTCAGACTTGGTTTGTGTGGGTGGTGTGCAGTTGGATCAAGTTTCTTTCCTTCCTTTTGCCCCTCCCTCGTTGCCTAGGTTTGAGCCAGCTCCATCTGCCCCCCTGCTTCCTTTGTTCACTCTTACAGCAAGATCAAACTCCTCTCCTGCCTGTTTTCCCTTTGAGACAGGGTCTTGATATGTAACCTTGGCCAGGCTGGAACTTCCTCTGTAGGCCGGGCCTTGAACTTGTGATCCTTCTACCTGTGGCCTGTGTCACCATGCAACATACCACACATTTGTCTATGTGTAGCCAGTACCTAAATTTCCTGTTCTGGCCAGGCAGTGCTGGTGCATACTTTTGATCCTTGCCCTCAAGGCAGAGGTGGGCAGATCTCTGAGTTCAGGCTAGCCTTGTCTGTAGAGAGAGTTTCAGGACAGCCATGGAAAATAAATAGCTCTGTCCTGTGCTGGTCTGTGTACAGGGCGCTGTCTGTGGGGATCCATGGGGCTCTGGCCTGACCAGAGCAGCCAAAGAGTTGTAGCCTTCAAGGAGAAGCTAGAGCAAGGTGGCCTGTGTGTGTGTGGGGTCTCTTCCAAGGCCACCACTCTCTCAGAGTCTATGACAGGCAGCCAGATGCGGCAGGCAGCTAGGGGCCAAGGTCAGGGCCACCGAGCAGGAAGTGGCTGCAGTCAGACTTGGATCCCTGGATGGTTGAGCCAGGTCCAGGTCCAGCTTCGAAAGCCTTGAGAGAGAAAACCCTTCTCTGGAGTGATACAGCTCTACAAGACAGGCACTCTGAGTCGCTCTTTGGTGAAATAACTTCTGCCCTTTATTCCTTCGTGGGTAGCATCTTATAACTATTTGGGGGAAGGTTAGGGTCTAAAGGCAGATGCTTCCAGTTGGCTCAGACTGAGATGTTAGGGATGCCTCATCTGCATGTGGAAGGACTTCAGGCATTGTCCCTTTGTCACTGTCACAGTCCTCTCAGCGGGATGTCGCGGTCATGTGTTCCAGGACAGGAACCTGGTCCGGAGTAGATTTAAACACCTACTGTTCTAAATCATGAGAATTGCTAGGTGCCTTAGTTAGGGTTTTACTGCTGTGAACAGACACTGTGACCAAGGCAACTCTTATAAGGACAACATTTAATTGGGGCTGGCTTACAGGTTCAGAGGTTCAGTCCATTATCATCAAGGGAGGAACATGGCAGCATCCAAGCAGGCGTGGTGCAGGCAGAGCTAAGAGTTCTACATCTTCATCTGAAGGCTGCTAGGAGAATACTGGTGCTGAGGCAGCTAGGACTGGGGTATTAAAGCCCACGCCCACAGTGACACACCTACTCCAACAAGACCACACCCACTCCAGCAAGGCCACACCTCCAAATAGTGCTACTCCCTAGGCCAAGCATCTTCAAACCATCACACTGGGGTTCCTGAATCCGCTCAACCTTACCTGGTTTTCTGTCTGGTGGCAAGGTCCACTGCCCCACAGTCCTGGTCCATTGATCACCATGTTCACTGTGGTACTATCTCCCACTCTCACTGGGGCCTTGGAAAGTACCTAGGGTCTGGTCCACACAGAGTTCCCTAGCTCTGCGTTGTATATTTTTTTAAGTTTTAATTTATTTATTATTTATATGTGTACATTGTAGCTGCCTTCAGACACATCAGAAGAGGGCATCAGATCCCATTACAGATGGTTGTGAGCCACCATGTGGTTGCTGGGAATTGAACTCAGGACCTCTGGAAGAGCAGTCAGTGCTCTTAACCACGGAGCCATCTCTCCAGCCCCCCTCTGCATTGTCCTTTGATGCTATATATGCTTGGTCTGACTCTGTAAACTCTGCCTGCCTGAGTTTGATTTTTGGAGAGGTTCTGTGGACACGAAACCAAGATCAGACAAGCAAGAGATGGATTTGGGCTAAAGAGGGGATGTTTTGGGCGACCAATCGAAAAGGTTTGTGGTGCGATCTCTTCACAGAACCTCTGAACATCGGGGGCATCGTGGGCACCGTGGTGAGCCTCCTCCTGCTGGGACTGGCTGTTGCTTCAGGCTTCATGCTGTATTACAGCCCTGCCTTCTGTTGGAAGGGTAAGATCCCGTTTAGTTCCCATGCTTTTTTTTTCCCCAAGCTTTAAAAAAAAAAAAAAAAGCTGTGGGCGGGGCTGGAGGGATGGCTGGAGAACATTGGCTACTCTCACAGAGAATCAGCATTTGACTCCGGGTACCCCCACCTGGCGGCTCTCAACGGTCTGTAACTTCAGTTCAAGGCCGTCCCAGACTCTCTTTTGGTATCCTTGAACACGGAGGTGTGCATGTGGGGCACAGACAGACATACCTGCCGGCAAAACGCCAGCCCACTTTCAAATGAATCAATAAGACTTTCAAAAGCTTCGGGGTGGGAAGAAAACTCTGTGCGCAGCTTCCACCTAAGTGCCCCATCCTGTAAAGCTTCGTTGCAACGCTGTGCGTGATAACGAGGCACTTAAGGAAGTCCCTGAGCGCTTAGGGTGCTTCTTAGATGGTCATGCTTTGTCAGTGTTCATTTTTCTTTTTAATATTTTGCTATACCTTTATCATGGGCTCTGTATGTGTCATGTGCATGGGAGCGTGCGGTTGCGTGTGCCCGTGTGTGTCCATGCAGATGTCGGAGTCCGACCTTGGGTATCTTCCTTTCTGGCTCTGCTCTCCTTCCTGGTTTGAGACTGGGGGAGTCTGTGGGGACTGGATGCTCACCCCTTTGGCTGGGCTGGCTGGCTAGCAAGCTCCTAGGCGCCACGGGTCTCACATCCCTAATGATGTACAGGTACATATAGCAATGTCTGGCTTCTTAGTCATTTGACTTTGAGCTCGGGGCCTCAGGCTATTGAGTTATCTCCTCCTTGGGCGGTTGGATTGCAAACCCTTGAAATGGAACCCCTGTGCCTGGTGCTTACGCTCTCTTCTCTTTTCTCTTTCAGCGGGGAGCACGTTCAGGTGAGTGTGTTTGAGGGATTCTAATCCCATGCCTCTTCCCCATCATTCCTCGTCAGTGCTGTTCTTATTCCTTTATAAGAATGATAGCACGGATGGGATCAGCCGTGCATCTGACCCTGGGCCGGGAGCTTCCCGAGGCATTGTGGGAAAAGCTCCATCTTGACAACGTAGTGGAGTGGGGATGGTGTGTCAGTTTCGCGGAGGAGGTGGAGACCCAGTGGAGTGATTTCTGTAGGTGAATCAAAGAGGCAAAGGTCCTTTGACCCAGGTCTGATGGATTCCAGAGTCCTCTGCCCCTGTACAATAAGAAACTCCAGGAGGAACACACTGAAATATGGGGACTCTGTAGACACACAAGCCGGGTGACTTGGGCATTGGCTTCTAGTTCATCTTCTAAAAGTCCAAGTCATAGGCCCCCTAGAATGCCCTGAAGTCCCCACACCCCACAGGAAAATTCACCAGGGAACAGTAAACAAGTGGAATTTGTATATTTTATTTCCCCCAAAGTGATCCTGGGTAGTACAGAGAATTCTTGATGATCTGTGAACAGTTACTTCCTGATTCTTTCACTTTACACAGAGGGAACTTACCGTTCTAGAGCCTTCTTTCCTGGGAAGCCATCCCCTCTGTCACTCCTGGTGAAGGGCCATTGTCCAGGCAGAGATTTGTCATTCCCAGACATACTATGCACAGGAGACTCCGATGAGGCCTTGTGGGAAGCGGCTTATGAACCATGGCCCTAGGCCCCGGTTGCTAATCCCAACTCTTTTCTTTTGTTGTTTTTGTTTTTGTTTTTGTTTTTCGAGACAGGGTTTCTCTGTATAGCCCTGGCTATCCTGGAACTCACTCTGTAGACCAGGCTCAGAAATCCGCCTGCCTCTGCCTCCCGAGTGCTGGGTTCAAAGGTGTGCGCCACCACTGCCCGGCTAATCCCAAGTCTTTTGTACAGGCTATCATCCTTTGGTTTTCAACCCAAGGACAAGGCACTGACATGACTATTTGATATATCAAAGCAGACCTGGCCTCCAGGTTCTCCCAGCATCCCTCAGTCCCTCCCTGGCATACCCTGCCCCCAACCCTGCACTTTCCAGCCCAGGGGCTGGGCTGCCCTTCCCCAGAGGTTCACCCTATATAATCCAGACATTTTGGTCCTCTCTTCTTCTCCTTCTTTTCTCTCTCTTTGTGCCCTCCCTTTCTCTTTCTCTCCCTTCCATACCCCAGTGGCGACTGCCCTGGCCTCAATCCTTGGGGCCAGTGAACTCGTCCCCTGGAGAACAGCTTCCCAAATAACCCTGCCTTTAATTTAGTCTAATGTAGTCTAATGTAGGTGAGTTGGCTCATTTCCCAGGCAGTGGAGAAGTAGCTTATCAGGTATTCCCAATTCTCTGAGCCTTCGTCCCTCCCTCAGTTTCACAAGAGGGTGAACTATGAATGTGGTGCTAAGCTGTACACACATCATCCCCTCCCTGAGCCTGTGACTGGGCCAGGATGCTGGACACAGGGCCCTCCTGCAGCTTGAGGGAGAGAAGACCTTACCTGAAGATCGGGAGATTCTGTAGGAGTGAGGCAAGAAATAAGGCCAGAAATAAGAACTTGATTTTCATTTTATTTTTCTGGGGTTGGTTGGTTGGTTTTTTTGAGACCGGTTCTTAGGTATTCTGGGTTGGCCTCAAACTCACTATGGTAGCCAAAGATGACTTCCAACTTCTGACCTTCCTGTATCCACCTCCCAAATGCTGGAATTGCAGGCACACTCTACCATGCATACATGCGTACTGGGCAAACACTCTAGCCACTGAGCTTCACTTCCAGCCCAGAATGCAGCATTTATATACATTCCACATTGAGAAATACTGTGCTAGATGCCTGGGACAACACAGTAAGGATAGCGTATGAACAAAGATCCACAAAAGACATGGCCACCATCAGTGCCTAAGTCTCATCCTGAAGTTACAATCTCACTGTCACGACTAAGCTGTGTCGAGCCGGGCCTGGTGGCGCAGGCCTTTAATCCCAGCACTCGGGAGGCAGAGGCAGGCGGATTTCTGAGTTCGAGGCCAGCCTGGTCTACCAAGTGAGTNAAAAAAAAAAAAAAAAAAAAAAAACGACTAAGCTGTGCCAAGGATTCCCCATGGTTGTAAGAGGATTACAAGGAGCCCCATGTAGTCTTTCCAGTGGGGCTCAAGTTGAGATAGACAAGATGACTTCCTGATTATTTTTTTCTCCTTTGGAAATTAGGGGACAGGACATGGGTGACGTCATGGTTTTGGTGGATTCGGAAGAGGAGGAGGAAGAAGAAGAGGAGGAGGAGGAGAAGGAAGATGTGGCTGAAGAGGTGGAACAGGAGACAAATGAGACAGAGGAGTTGCCGAAAGGGATAAGCAAGCATGGACACATTCACAGGGTGACTGCTCTGGTCAACGGGAACTTAGACCGCATGGGGAATGGACTTCAGGAGTTTCCGTGTAAGCTTGCCTCCCTTCCAGACCCTCAAACCTATATAGTCAGCTTTCCTGGAGGGTGACACTAATAGGGGCAGTTTCTTAAAGCCTAGGCAGGTTAGCTGGCTCAAGTTCAGTGTAGAGCCCAAGACTCCGTGCTAAGTTGAGTGCTCGATTCCCAAAATAAACAAAATGGAAAACATTTAAGTGTCAGCGTATGCCTCAAGACCGGTGCTGTAACATACTTGAACTTTGTTTCGAATGAGATTATTTAAAATGTTGTCTAAATGGGGCTGGCAAGATGGCTAAATGGGTAAAGGTTCTTGCTGCCAAGCCTGGGGACCTGAGTTCAGTCCCTGGTGGAAAAGAGTGAATTTGGTGAATTTGCTCCCCAACGTTGTTCTCTGATTTCCACCCCCCCCCCCACTACATGAGCAAACAATAAAATGAAATATTTTATACAATCACCTACAAGTGAGACCTATTTAAGGAAACTGAAATAAACATAGAGCTCACGTTTGTTTAGATTTGGGTCCCACCCCACGGACTATCATTTTGTAGATGCAAATTTACCCACAGTCTGAAGTCCACATCACCTCTGGTCCCAAGCATTTGGGTAAGATAATCAACACACATAAACTACCAGCACAGAGAAGAAGTCATCCAGCAAAGTCTATGGGGGAAGACGCAGTATGGGAATTGTTGAATTAGGAAAAGAAAGTCCTGTATTGCCTGTGAATGTTGAATGTTGAGGCAGCCTCCTTGCTTCCTTGGGAAGTGGAAGCGGGAGGATCAGAAGTTGAGTTATGGGCTGGAGAGATGGCTCAGCAGTTAAGAGCACTGACTGCTCTACTGAAGGTCCTGAGTTCAAATTCCAGCAACCACATGGTGGCTCACAACCATCCATAATGAGATCTGATGCTCTCTTCTGGGGTGTCTGAAGACAGCTACAGTGTACTTACATATAATAAATAAATAAATCTTTAAAAAAAAAAAAAGTTGAGTTATCCTCGGCTACATTGTGAGTTTGGGGCCAGCCTAGCTACATGAGACCCTGTCTCCCTGCTCTACCTCCTTTATGAACTCCAATTCTTGGGGCTCACAAGTCACCAAGGTGATAGGAGACAGAAGGTTAACACTTCCCTTGCCTGTGAGATCACTCAGTTCCATCTTTTTCACCCCCGACAGATGACAGTGATGGGCCGCAGAGTGACACTGTTCAAGAGGAAGACAAGCCAGTTTGATGAAGAGGATGATTCACTGTCGGTGCTGTCTTGCACGTTCAATCCGTTTTCGGCAACCTTCTCACCGTGGTGCCCCGGGGAGCTCGTGTTAGAGACTGCTGGGGTCTCCGCGGCACAGACCCTGCATCTCCCCTTCCATCTGTCATCTCCTACTGACTCCATTTGGTGTGAGTCACCTCAGCGGTGTGAAGTGCACTGAGAAAGGAGCAGCCGGTGCGGAGCACAGCTGCAGAGGCCGTAGTGGTGTCTGAGGGGTCACTTGGCTGTGATTCCTGGCTCTTTCCCAGGTGATTGGCTGTGACAGACACTGATGGGGGACTGGGGTGGGGTGGGGCACTTGGTACCTGTGCACTGTGCCGTTAGTCAAGGTTTGTAGACTGCTTACCCAACAGGAATATGGAGGCGAGGAACCTTCCTGGCAGAGGGGAGGTGTCAGCTACCAGAAGGCAGTTGGATTTGGGCCTGAAGCTTGAAATCTTTTATTTTGTGTCTATTTTCCTATCTAGACCACCCCTGGAGCAGTACCTACTTTCCAAGCTCCTGAGAGATGGAGGAGGTAGTTTGGGGTGTAGGAGTGCCTAGTTCCACAGAGCTACTGCAGGGGCCTTCATTGTAGACTCTCAGCTCCGCCCACCCCAACTATGCTTTATTCCCTAGAGAGGATTGCACCTTTCCTTACAGCCTTCGCGGTGTACAGACAGAGCTGCGTATGGTCGGTTATAAAAGCCTAAGTGATGAACCTAAGGCTGCTCTTTCCTCATGTCTCCTGTGCTAAGCAAGAGGAACTTTCCCTAATAGAGCATCACCTGATAACAGAACTGGACAGACGGTCCCCCTGGACTCGGTGTCTGTGTCCTGGAAATGGGAGTATGTGTTTCCATCCTACTTACTAGGCCAGTAAGTTTCAAAAGAAAATAGTGGGTGATGACGTTAGCTTGGGACAGCTAGGTTCTGGGGCAGCTAGGTTGGGGGAGGGGGGCAATTTTATTTTATTTTAAAATTTCATCTAAACATTCTGAAGTCAGGGATCTTCGAAGGGTGCAATAGGCCTGTGCTAACCATGAAAATCTGACTTGAAATTTGCACTCTGTACTCATGTACATCTCTTGGGCACATCCCGCTCATACAGGACAAGATCTAAGGCTTGAAGGACTTTTTGACACTGGGGCCCGGCCCGAGATTTTCCTGTGGAGCTGGTTAACAGAAGTACCTGTGAGATATGGGAGGGGCTGTCTGTTCTCTTTGAATGCAGGGACTAAAGTGAAGAAACCACTGTGTGGTGTGGCCCATCCTGA
The DNA here is from genome assembly GCF_900095145.1 of Mus pahari. NCBI lineage: Eukaryota > Metazoa > Chordata > Mammalia > Rodentia > Muridae > Mus > Mus pahari. Next base: position 7,170,991 of record NC_034612.1, read on the forward strand.
GGTCAGGGCACGGAGGAGTCCATCTGACTGTGAATTGGGAGCCCTTGAGAATGGCTGTGACATGTAGTTCTCTTGCTTAGTGGTGCCACAGCCACTCTGTCATCTCACAGTGGGACCACGCGGGTTGCCTTCAGTCCTGCGAGCTGGCCTTTCCTTTGAGGCCCGATGACAAGAGTTCCTGAGTTTGTCCGCGACTCAGAGGCAACTTTAAAAGAGACGTTAGAGGGGAAGTGGCTAGCTGGGAACATGGTGAATGTTTGGTGAGACCACTCAGTGCTTCCCATAGCTTCCTCTTGTGTGCACACCTGGCGGCAGGAAATATTTGAGGGCTTTTCCACTAGCCAATGAGAGCTTCGAGGGGCTTGGTGCCAAATGCTGTTCTCAAGCCCCGACCACTTATCACTGTGGATTTTATCAGCCTGTGTGCACATTTATGAAGTGGCAGTTTGGTTAAGAGCCCAGGCACCAAAGGGCTTTGTCGTAAGGCTTTGTGAAAAACTGGAACCCACATCCCCTCTTCCCTTTGATGCAGTCCATACCCAGATCTCAAGGCGTATGTGTTAAACGCCAAAGTACAATTTGTGCATTAGTCTTTAAAAAAAAAATTCTGCATGTATTAGTAAACTGATGAGATCCACTTGTTAGAACTAGGAAGAAAACCACTTCATGGTGGTTTTAATTACATTGATTTCCCTCAAAACTGAGGAGTCATGGGAGACAGGCTGTGCCCTCCTGTGGCTTTGGCATTGGCTCTGTTTCTCACAGTCGTAGAAGGAAGCATGTAGGATATAGAAGGTGTCTTCTCTGGGTACAGCTTTTATACAGTAAGTGCCAATCAAACTTCTCACCACAGGACTGGCTACCAGCTGCTGCAAAGAAAAACTGCAGATGGGTCAACATGGTTGACCTTAACCATTTCGTAGGAAAAAAGTTGGGAGAAATTAGTTCTAAGGTTATAAATTTTTAAGACTTTGGAATAAAGTTACTTTTTTTTTTTTAAAACATACATTTCAATGATCTTGATTTATGCCTCCCCAGTGGGTGTAAAGAATTGGGGGTTCAGACTCGTGCCTGTTTAATCCCTGCACTTGGGAAGCTGAGGCAGGGCTGTGTGGGTTTCACTGAGTCCAGCCTAGGCTACAGAAAGAGACCTTGTGTAAAGAAACAATCAGTGCTAGCTAGCTAGCAAGGTGACTCAACCTGTAAAGGTATTTACTTCCAAGCCTAAATTCAATCTCTGGGACCCCATGGTAGGTGAGAACTTATTCCCACAACACACACACACACACATATACACGTATACACGCACACGCGTGTATACACACACACACACACACACACACTATGTAAATGGACATTTAAAAAGCCCTTTGGGAAAAAGAGCTGTAAAAGTGGTTTTCTTTTGCCCCGTTTCCACTTGACTTGCGCTTGCTGAATGCATAAGTACAGTAAAGGGCGTAGCTCACCAACAGAGTGTTTATTAACTATGTGTGGGTTCAGTCTCCAGCACCTCAACATGGAAACAAACCAAACTATTAAAAATGAGACCCTGGGGCTGGTGAGATGGCTCAGTGGGTAAGAGCACCCGATTGCTCTTCCCAAGGTCCAGAGTTCAAATCCCAGCAACCACATGGTGGCTCACAACCATCCGTAACAAGATCTGACGCCCTCTTCTGGAGTGTCTGAAGACAGCTACA
>NC_034612.1:7173937-7176182 GCF_900095145.1 Mus pahari
AAAAAAAAAAAGTTCAGGCTGGGAACAGGAAAAGGGACCTGAGCGACCTTGAGTGTGGGTGGTGGGGTGGTGACAGGAGACTACCGGAGATTCCAGAGCCCAGGAGAGAAACTCCAAAGCCAGAAACAACTACAGGAACTAAAGCAACTACTTAAAAAAGAAACAAACAAAAAACCCCCCAAAACCCCTTTTCTCCTACCCTGCATCCCAGTTAAATCCACCCGACACAAACAGGACCAGGACCCGAGGTACCAGCACCTGAGGTCACGCAGAGGGAAATCTCAGGGTGTGGGGGGAGTTAGCCTTGACCTCCCCTCCCCTTCGTCCCTCCCCTTGGCCTTTCCAGCATCCCTCCCGCGGGGGCTGTCCTCAAGGCCAGCATCCCAGCTTCCCCAAGATGCCCCGTTCCCATCCCCCCACCCAGCATCAGCATCCTGACTCCGGGCAGCTTCCCTGAGCCTCGAGCGAGCGACCCCTTAGGTTTCTCCACGTCGCACCCCCAGCCCTTGCCCGCCCCTACCCCCACCTCCACTCGCTCCAATTCTAGGCTTCTACTTTGAACGCTCTCGCAGAACCCCCCCCAACCCCATTCTGCCCGGGGCTCCCCTGCCCCCTTCCCCGTCTGCTCTGCCCAGTGTTCCCCCCCACCTCGGGTCCCCTGAGCCCCGCTTCTCCTCGGCCCGGCGTCCCCCCCGCAGCTCGGCGTCCCGCGCCCGCCGCCCACTCCGCCGCCGCCGCCGCCGCCGCCCCCGCATCCCCTGCGTTTCCCCTGCGCGCTCTCCGCCCCGGCCCCGGCCCCGGCCCCGGCCCCGCCCCCGCCGGCCGCCATGTGACGGGAAGCAGCTGATGGCCTCTGCGGGCGGCGGCGGCATTGGCGGCGGTGGTGGCGGCGGCGGGCGCGGCCGCGGCGGGGCGGGCGCGGAATGAAGGCCCGCGGCCCTGGGGGCTGAGGCGCCCGCCGCCTGGGCCCGGCCGCGCGTCCTCATGGAGGCCGGAGGTGAGTGCGATCGCGGCGGGGCGGCGACCGAGGCGGGGAGCGCAGCTTTGTTTCACTTTCGCCGTCAGCGGCGCCCGCCGGCCTCCTGCCCCCGCGGGGAACGGTCGCCGTCCCCGAGCGAGCCCACGGGACTGGGATGGCGCCAGAGCCCCCGGGGTCGCCTGCGCCATGGCCCGGCTTCTGGCCTCAGCGCCCACCGCGGCTCGGTAGTAGCGGCGGCCGCTGGGTGGGTGCCTGGGAACGGGGTGGGGCCCGGGACGCTGCCCCGGGGTGACACGTAGGACCCGACACCCTAGTGGGTGAGGTCCACAGCTGTCACCACGAAAGCTCAAAAGTGAGAGAGAGAGCACGGGACGAACTCGGCTGGCCGCCGGGAAAAGCGCGGAGATGCTTGGGATGGCTTAGACCTGCAGCCCCTCGGGGCTTCTCCCTGGAGGGCTCTTGTCCCTGCGTCCTGCTCACGGAATAGTAGCGTGGGTTGGGGACGCGTGGAGGGGGGGGCTGTCGCCACACTCCAGGGTCCCCAAATACCGGAGCTTAAAGGCAGATTCCGTAGGGGGATTTTAAGAGTCAAGGCCTAGGGCTCAGGCTTGTTCTCGTGAAGTTGAAGCTTTCACCCAGGTCTGGAGGACTCGGATGCACCCGAGGGTTGGCAGGGCCGGGTGGGTTGTTAGAAAGGCGGGTGTTCCCTGGGGTGGTGTCCCCTTTGCATTTAGGAAATGACATTTCTTTGTTTGCAGGAGCCAGGCTTTCAGGGAGAGGTGTCGCGGCTTCCAGGGTTTCCATTAAAACCTTTCAGTATGTTCCCCATAGAATTCTGTTTAAATGGCCCCTACTGTTTTCTTCTGTGACTCTTTTTTATAGCTTCCGTTCTCATTTCCATTGATACCTCAAAGTTGTATCTCAAAGCAATCTGTGACCAGACTCCCCCCCCCCCCTTTTATTTAAGCTCTGTTCCAGGGCAGAATTTTTCCCTAGTGATTGACGGCTGTGTGGTAGGGGTGCCAGGGGTGCCGAGCTGTTGGGAGCTACCAAGCTACTGTTAAAAAGGCCAGACACTAGGTCAGAGTTTTACCCTCTTTTCAAACTGAATAATGTCTATTGTAAAAGGATTACAATAGAAAACAGTAGAACGGTGGTTATAATTAATTGATTCATTCAACAAATATTTATTATCTGGTATTGTGCCGGGTACCCTCTAGGTCCTTGCTGACCCGGAGTAATATAATAGCAACATGTAATTTAAAC
>NC_034612.1:7177192-7187461 GCF_900095145.1 Mus pahari
TGCTGGGATTAAAAGCGTGCGCCACCACGCCTGGCTTCATATTATATTCTTAATAGAACTTGCCACAGTTCAGGGGCTCAGTAACTGCTTGTGGCTGGTGACTAGTGACAGACAGGCAAGGTGGTTTGAGGAGGAAATAGACCCCAGATGCATGCTAACCACAAACAGAATCTCCTAGGGTAAAGAAAGCTAAAGGACAGTGACTTAAGTCACCCTGCTGAGTTAGGAATGTCACCAAGAAGGTGACATGGACCTAGAGCCCTGATTATTATGATGGAGCAGCCAGTCAAAACTCTGCAAGCTGGACTGGAGAGCTGGCTCAGCTGTTAAAGGCTGGGCTCTCAGCCAAAAATATAAGAGTTTGGTTCTCCAGCCACCAAAACCAACCATCCAACCAAACCTCTCCAAGCTGACGGTCCAGCCTAGCAATGCAAAGATCCCCTGGCAGGAGGAAGGATTACCAAGCTTGCTGCCAGCCCTGTTCCTGCCTCTACCTCTGCTACCTCCTTGTGCAAAGAGGTTTTGATAATTCTCCTCCCGTTCTGCCTATTGTACATATCCCTTGTTTACTTGGGAAACCTGGAAGGGTTAGGGAAATGTTGGTCAAAGGTTACGGAACCCCATTTAGCTAGGACAGTGACTACAGTTAATAACGGTTATGTACTTGGAAACTGCTGACAGGTTTTTAAGAGTCCTTGCAGAGAAAAATTCGGAGAATGTGAAGGGGTGCGTACACTCATTAGCTTAACTGAGCCCTCTCCCTGCAAGTAGGCTTTCCCACGCATCCCTATGTCACGTGGTGTCCAGAAGGTATGCGGTGTGTATTAATTTAACAAAGCTTTGTCCCAGCCACAGCGGGTCATGCAGGTACCGTCCCCGATGAAGCTGGTTCCTCCCAGTTCTGCTTGGTTTGTTTGGAAGTGCTGTATTAATTATGGTTTTGTTTTCCAGTAGCCAAGTTTAGTTTGGGCCCAGACTCCAGGAGACGGGTCTGGCGTCTTCTTTTAGAATTCTAGATTCCTGACCTGAAATAGCAAAAGATGAAACCCCCAAACCCCAGAAATAGAGTGTGAATTCTGGGCAGGGCTAGGGTTTGAGAATTCCTCATGAACAGTGGACGGCACATGCATCTTGGTAGTCCAGTGGGCTCCACTTCCTGTGTATTTTAAGAGGTATTGCATGTCTGTCACGAGTATCTATCTCCTGGTAGCCTGACTGCTTGCATTGGGAACAAACAGACAAGATTTGCTGCTGTGAGCAGACCGCCCAGTGCCTGGGGCGGGGCCGGGGGTGGGGAGTGGTAGTGACCTCAGTTGTCAGGAGTTCTAGAAAGGAGTTAATGAGGAGTTGTGAAGGCCCTGGATTACAGCCCGGAGGGAGTAGTCCTTTGAGGCAGACACAATGAAGATAAGGTGTGCAGCCTTGGAGAGCTGGAGCAAAGTCCTGAGGTTGGAACTAAATGAGCTTAGTCAAAGGGGCCTGATCATGCAGGAGCTGAGGGCAGGGTCAGGGTAAGAGAGACTGCAAGCTAAGAGGTAAGAACGGATGAGGAGGAGCCAGAGCAGACCCCAGAGGGCAGTGCGAAGATTGCCTGGTAGGCCAGGCAACAGGTGCTGCTGGAGAGATTCAAGTAGTAACCATGGGGCTGGAAAGGAAGGTTGGCGGAGGCTTTCGGAGACGGACCGGATGGGACTTGACGGTGGATTTAGTCTGGGCAGTGAAAGAAGCAAGGGCTGAGCCTTTTATCTTGTGTAGAGTGTCATCCGCGCCATGCCATCGCCATGCCATCGTATCAGAGGAGAGGGTGATGGGGGGGGGGGGAGTCAGGTGGAAGTGTACCGGGAGGGACGCGGTTTTCCCAGCCTTTTATCCTGTTGACACGAGGCCAGAACATGTTCATACCCACAAAGCAATGCTCAAGCAGACATGTGTTTGCACATCTCTGGTAGGAGCCATTTGAGTCTATAAATACACACATACACACACACACACACACACACACACACACATTTACATACAGCAGTTTAGGCTTAATGTATTAAAACCTATAACTCCGTTTTTCTTTATAAAGCCAAGATGTGATGCACTAAGATACTATTTGACATCTTAATTTCTAGCAGCGTGTCTTATGGAATAAGGTGTATCTGTTGGTTCAGTGGGTTTTCAAAGCCAGTGCCACAAAAATCAGCTTAGTCCTTCGGGCTCGTGGTAGGGGGAGAGAGCTGGCCCCTGACAATTGTCCTCAGTCCTCTTCCTACACGTGCCCTGTGGCGTTTGCTCATGCCACCCGTTGACAGTCCTGTAAATCCTTAAAGAGACACATGCGCTTTCCTATTATATACATAGTAGAAAACGTGCGCTTCATGTGTGAGTCATTCCTGTCTGTTTCACCGGGATCATGCTAACCTTGGACTGCATGCATTATGTCACAGGTTAATTCCTGGCCAGTGAAATGAGCCAGTTCGAGCCAGATTAGATTGTATTAAAGGCAGGTTTATTGGGAAGCTGCCCTCCAGTGGGTGAGTTCACTGGCCCCAAGGATTGAGAGTGAGGGAGGAGAGAGAGAGAGAGACAGCGAGACACTCCAAAATGTCCAGATTATATAGGGAAGAGCAGTTATTACCTAGGGGAAGGGCAGTCAGGCTCCTGGGCTATCAAGTTCAAGGTTGGGGGCAAGGGATGCCAGGTAGGGGCTGAGGGATCTTGGGACAACCTGGAGGCCAGGTCTGCTTTGGTACATAAGACATGCATCTCAGTGCCTTGTCCTGGGGGTGGGAAACCACACGTTTTGTGCACCTAGAAAAGATGCTGTTCCTCTATCGAGGGAAAGTTTCTCCTCGTAAGGTGTACGCTGATTTCTTTGAGGCCCAAATGTAAGAACATACATAAAAGCCGGCTTTGAAATATATGAAATGTAGCTTGTTTAAATTACTTTCTGGGGGGTCTTGGAGAGGCAACTCAGTTGAGCATTGGCTGCTTTCTTAGAGGGCCTGGGTTCAATTCCCAGCACCCGTATGGTGGCTTAAGTTCCAGAGTATCTAACTCCCTTTTCTTGACTTTATGGACACTGTATGCATATGGTACCAATGTACGTGCTGGCAAACCCTCATACACGTAACATAACTTTTATAAACCACCTTATTTTCGCAGAGAGTGTTAAATCCCAGAACTACTGGAGTGGGATGTGCACAAAAGGTTAAGATCCCTCATTCTTCAGGCTCTGACTTAGAAGTCAGCCGTGGCGTTTAGAGGACCTGTGGTTGGGATCAACAAATACTGCCCACTCCTAGGAGATAGAAGGAGCTCTCAGAGAGGGTGGTGCAGCCATCTTGGTGGTGCGGAAAATGCTGAAGTGTCAGACTACAAGAGGTTTGGGCTTCTTCCCTTTTGATAGTAGGAAGTTGGCGTGCTGCCTGTCAGTAGACATGAGTGCAATTCTTAGAAATACGACAGGGACGTGATTGAGAAAGGGGCTTGGGCTCTGCAGGGCAATGACCTAGGAAGTGCTGGGCTGTGGCTGCAGACCTGGGCTCAGGCAGCTGGGAGCCTTGGGATATATTGGCTGTGTTTTCAACTTTGGCAGGGTCCCTGGGGATACAAGAATGACTTAGTAGTCACTAAGATCAGGTTAGACCGGGCCTAAGGGGACTGTGTGTCGAAGGAGGTGGAGCCAGTAAGTCTGTTCTAGAAAGAACTGATGAGGGATCTGGCTGTGAGAAGGAACCACATTCATTGGGGGACACAGTTGCCTCTCACTTTCTTCCTGCTTCGGAGTTCACAGGAAATGGGAGACTTCATTCACCAGGTCCTCACCCTCAGCAAGGTAGCTCTGAGTCACACAATGGGAGGGTTGCCACTGAGTAACCACTGTGGAATGTAGCTTGTGGCTACTGCTGCGGCCCTCCTCTTCTCCCTCAGCCTTGGGCAGACAGCAGCTTCCCCAGTCTGGCGGTCAGGCTGGGCGAGTGTGTTCTGAAGTATGCTCTCTCCTTCCCCAGAGGAGCCACTGCTGCTGGCTGAACTCAAGCCTGGGCGCCCCCACCAGTTCGACTGGAAGTCAAGCTGCGAGACCTGGAGCGTGGCCTTCTCGCCAGACGGTTCCTGGTTTGCCTGGTCTCAAGGACACTGCGTGGTGAAGCTGGTCCCCTGGCCCTTAGAGGAACAGTTGTAAGTCGTTTTTCTACCATGGGGAAGGAAGGAGGCCCGTGGCAGGGAGCTGGGCACTTTCCCAGGCTGCTCCCTAGTCTTTGGGAGTCTTTTCCAAGATGAGGTGGGCAAAGCAGGGCCGAACAGTGGAGAGCTTGATCGTGAGGACCCAGCGCCCCACATTCTGGACACAGGGAACCGGGTCTGTAGAGAGAGTGTTGGCCTGGATCTCTGAACAGCGTTATTGAGCTTGAAGTGGTACCCCATACAGTTTGTTCCATGTGAAATACATAGCAGTAATCAGTACTCGGGAGCTGGAGGCAAGAGACCTCCAGGGAAAGGATAGCGTGCACTAGGTGTGACTCCGCCTCAGAGAAAATCTACAGAGTGTACAGAGCTGTGCACCTGCTACCAGAATCCGTTCTCGAGCACTGTCACTTCCTCAGAGAGACACCTGTCTCCATTGTCCTCCATGGCTTTGACCTGGCAACTACTGTGTCTTGTGCCCCACTGTGGGCTCACCTGTCCAGAGCTTTTTACCAGGATGTCTCTGCATGGGACTTTCTTCACACAGCTCCAAATAGCGCCTGGCAGTTCTCGAGTGCGTGTGTATGTGTGTGTGTGTGTGTGTGTGTGTGTGTGTGTACACGTGTACCCGCGCACACCACCATTCACTTCTGTTTCCTGCGCACTGACATTGTACTGGTGTGAGATGCCCGACTCAATTGACAGGTGTTTTTACTTTGTTTTTGGACACATCTGCGGAGGCGTGTGCGTCCAGTGTTGGACTGAGGGAGTGGAGCTGTTTGTCACGGTGGTGGCACAGTTCTCTGTGACCCAGTAGGGTCTTCAGATTTGACATTGGAGGCTTCCTTGAGACGTTTGACACTGGTGATCACTTTGTTCCTGTCTGGCTCTCCTGGTGGAGTCTGATTTGTATTTCCTTCCTGCTATTTGTGGACCCTATTCCTGTGCTAATGGATCTGAGTTCTTCCTTCAGGGAATTCCTCCTCCTCAGATCTCTGGCCATTTTCTAACTGGGTCTTTGTTTCCTTTCTGTTAGTTATTTTTCCCTTGATTTTCTAACCTAGTTTGTAGTTTGCGGTGCCCCCGTTTCTCATGCTTGGTATGTCTCCCTTCTGATCTGAGGTATTTATTTATTCAGTTGAGTCTGGATTGATGGATTTCTTCAACCTGTATGCATGTCGTCATTGTCCATCATCTTCATTTGGCACTGAACGGAGGTGGAGAATCCAGAAGGCTTGTTCTGGAGTCTCCTGGCATCTCTCATCAGGGACGCTTAGGTACCGTTCGTGGGAAACTGTTGCCTTGATATTGGTAATGCCACCAAGAGTCCCGGTTGTCCTAGGACAGCCCCACACCGCTGGGGAGGAAGGTGTGAGTTACACAGTCCCCACTTCCTGGAACCTAACTCCCACCAATCCTTGGACTGTCCAAAGTGGGGTGGGGTGGGGGGCTCTGAGGTGACTGGTGGTGGACTGCCTCCTGAGTAGCTTCACCCTGAGTGAGTTGGGTGGGGTTCTTCTGTAACAGGAAGGGGAGGGCAGGGTCACTCACTGTGAGTGTGGTACACCTTGTAACCAGGGCTAGAGGTTCTTTGTGTCTGGGTTTGAGTCCAGGTTTGGCTTATTGTCTGAAAAGCCTTGTTGTTGTTGCTGTTGTTGTTTTCCTCTGGAGTGCTCTTACAATTGCTTACATCATTGCAGGCAAATGCAGCCTTCTTTTGATAACCAGTAAAACTGAGCAGGGCTGTTTGAATGCTAGGTTTTTTTTTTTCCTGTGTCATTTACCAAAACAAGAAATGTATTCACCGTATGTTAAATAGGAAATCCCTGGTCTGGAGAGAGAGCACGGGTATTGAAGAATGATAATTCGGTGCAGTGCAAGCAGAGGACTTGTTTTCAAAGCATCCAGGCATGGCAGTGTCCCTGTCACTACAACTGCTGGTGAGGCTGAGGCAGGGAGTAGCCCGAGCCACTGAGCAAGGCACTGGGATGGGGTACAGCTTGGCTCCGCATGAGAGCCTCCTCCCTGAGCACGGGAGGCTCTGGGCTGCATCCCTGTTGAAAACAGTACAAACAGCCAAAGAAGCCGCACCACCACGGGTGCAGTCACGGCTGCCATGGACAGTCACGGTATTACGTGAGATAAGCGTGTAGAGCTGAACAGTATGTGTGACATGACCCATGGGACTGTCTCAGAAGCGAGTACACAGCTGTTCCTAGTAACTTGTTTACTGTGGTTAAAGTCTGGTTAGACAGTGAGGTTCTCTGTCCTGTGCTGGACCTTGGACCAGGCCTCCGTGTAAGTGCTGTCACACAGCTATGGCCCCAGGCTGCATAATTTTCAGGTGTATTTAAAGTTCCATATTTATTTAAAGTTAGGTGTGTTTATTTCTGGATCTTCTGTTGTGTCTTGCATTTCGTAAGTTATTGGTACTGGCACCATTATGTTCTTGCTAGGGGTATCTGACCTTGTCTGCTTGTTCATTCTTGTATTGATTCGACAGGTGACCCAACCTTGGACCTTGCCTGTGTGAGAAAGGTACTCTGTAACTGAGCTACGCCCCAGCCCAGAACAGTTACAAGTTTGGTTTCCTGAGACAGGGTTTCTCTGTGTAGCCCTGGCTGTCCTGGAACTCACTTTATAGACCAGGCTGGCCTCGGCCTCCTGGGTGCTGGGATTAAAGGCGTGCCCCACCACGCCCAGCTCACACCCAGCATTTTAATCCTATTAGGCTGACGTGGTGAAGCACACACACCTTTAGTGGGAGCACTCAATAGTGCAGTGGTGGGCTACATAGCAGGTTCCATGATAGCTAGAGTTACACAACAGAGGGTCCTGCTCCTGCCCCATTCCATTAGCAAATGTCTCTGTTAGTGTGCGATACCTGCCATCTACCAACGGTCATGCACACTACTTTCAAGAATAAAGATTTGAATAACAACAACAACAACAATTATGTGTGCGTGCATGCGCCTGAGCAAGCATGGAAAGCACAGGACAACTGCAGGTGTGTCCTCTCTTCCCACCTTCTTCGTCTCAGGCATCAATCAAGCTTGGTCTGTCACCATGACAGCAAGCTCCTGAGCTGCTGAGCTATTGCATCTGCACCACCCCACCCCCACCCCCCCTCCCCCAAGAAACTTGAACTCAAGTGAAGTCAGTTTCTGCTAGAGCAGTGGTTCTCAACCCTCCTAACGCTGCTACCCTGTAACACAATTCCTCATGTTGTGGTGACACACCCCCCAACCATAAAATTATTTTCATTTGGGCCGGGCATGGTGGCACACACCTTTAATCCCAGCACTTGGGAGGCAGAGGCAGGCGGATTTCTGAGTTCGAGGCCAGCCTGGTCTACAAAGTGAGTTCCAGGACAGCCAGAGCTATACCGAGAAACCCTGTCTCGAAAAACAAAAAAACCAAACAAACAAAAATTATTTTCACTGCTACATCATAACTGTAATTTTGCTACTGTTATGAGTCGTAATATAAAAAATATCTTGTGTTTTCTAGTGGTCTTGGGCCACCCCTGTGAAAGGGTTGTTGGACTCCCAAGGGGATTCGAGGGACAGGTTGAAAACCACTGCTAGAGCCTCCTGTTCCCTTAGCACCCTCTCCTAAGTGTCCACCTGCCCTCCCTCCCGTGTGTCTGGCTCTCCTGGCACTCCCTCAGTAGCACACTCAGCCCCCCAGAGCATTTCCTGCATGCTGGGCTAGGATGCGCCTGCCAAGAACTCCTCTGACCTCGTGACCCAGCAGAGTCAATTGCGCTAAAGCAGTGGTTTCAGTGCAGGCCGGTGACACTCAGCCGTGCTTCAGTCAGTGTGACAGTGAGGCTGTGCTGCTTGTGAGGCGCTGGCTGTCGTAGTTTACGTAGGCCGCTTTAGGATCCCCAAGGACAACCTGCCGAGTTCTCAAGAACATAGGTAGCCCTTTGTTAGCCATGGGTGACTTTCCCCTTCTGGAAAGACCTGATCAACATTAAATGAAACAACCTGTGCGTGCTCCTCATCCCTGTGAGTGAAGTGGTGAGGCGCGCCCTTCATTAGATACAGAAGCAAGAGCTCTAGTGTTAAATAAGCTCGAGGTTCTGAGCTGTTTCATCCCTCCATGGTCTGTTCCTTTTCCTTTCTGAGATAAGGTCTCCTTGTGTGGGAAAGGTCAGGGCTGAGGTGAGAGTACCCTGTGAGCTGCGCTGTGGTTGGCTGATCTGTGGATGGGTCCCGAGCTAGATGTCCTGTCAAGGAGGTGGGTGACAGAGCCTCAGCACGGCCTGGACGTTAGTTAGTACATGAGGGCAGCCTTCATGGGCTGTCGTGGTGAGAGAGAGGGCTCACTGCAGTCTCCTTTGGAGCGTCTGAGCTGTAGGAAAGCCGGATGGGCAGGGGAACAGCAGAGGGACTCGGGTTCTATTCTGTCTGTCCTACTTGCAGACGTACACTGTGCGTGGCACACGTTCCCATGGGGAAACATGCTTGCTTCTCTCTAGGACCAAAACCCAAGAGAACTTCTGAGCAAGCACGTGGCTCCCTGGAGCCTCTGATCTACTTTTCCCACAAGGCAGGTCACCCTATTTCAGGGCTGTTGCAAGTTGGACGAGCCAAAGAAGTAAAGCCCATGCCCCATAAATTCCAAAAGGAATTGAAGCCATTCCAGAGTTCCCAGGGTGCCAGAAGTAACTTCTAGGAATCGAGAGTCTGGCTGGCAAGGTGGTTGACATATTAGTTAGAGCTGTAGATTCACTCTGAAGTGTCTGCTTTGCCCAGCATCCCTAAAGGATTCGAAGCCAAGAGCCGAAGCAGCAAGAATGATCCAAAAGGACGGGGCAGTCTGAAGGAGAAGACGCTGGACTGTGGCCAGATTGTGTGGGGGCTGGCCTTCAGCCCGTGGCCCTCTCCACCCAGCAGGAAACTCTGGGCACGTCACCACCCCCAGGCACCTGATGTCTCTTGCCTGATCCTGGCCACAGGTCTTAACGATGGACAGATCAAGATTTGGGAGGTACAGACAGGTAAGTCTTGCTGGCTAGTGCTGGGTGCAGGGCGGTGTGCGCGGGACTTGTGGTCAGGCCCCACCCCTGCCAGTTGGCTGCGGAGTGGGCGCCAGCCAGCGAGCTGCCCCCACCTGACCCTGACCTCCACCTTGCCCTCACCTGCTCTCTCCAGGGCTCCTGCTTCTGAATCTTTCTGGACACCAAGACGTCGTGAGAGATCTGAGCTTCACGCCCAGTGGCAGTTTGATTTTGGTCTCTGCATCCCGGGATAAGACTCTTCGAATCTGGGACCTGAATAAGCACGGTAGGGGCAGGGAGGGGCTGAGCCTCTTGGTCCTGGGTTGCTGCTCCCGCCTTCCTCAGCAGGGCCATTTCATGTCGAGGTGCCGTCCTCCATGTCAGCCAACAAGCCTTTCTGAGAGGTTCTTGTAGCCACCCTGTGGCCTCGAAGTCCTGAGCTAAAGGTGTTTTTAATATCAGAGTTCACTGCACAGCTGTCCTGCAGGGGCAGACTCTTAAGTCTCCCTCTCAGGACCTCATACAGAAGCTGCCATAGTGTCTTCACAGAACCCACCTCTTCCTGAGGACCGACTCTAGAGGGCTCACAGTCCCTCCTGTGGTGTAAATGCTCTGAGAACAGGAGCTGTATCTTATGACGAGACTAGATTCCATACAGAGCACAGCGTCCAGGAGGGAGTTCTCCCCTTCTGTCCATCTGTGGGAAATGATGGCAATAAACTCACCTTCCCTCTCGCCACTCGGGCTACAGCAGAGCTGTGTGGGACTCTGCAGTGCACAGCTTGTCCAGGCAGACTGCTGTAAAGACTGGACCACCGCAGTGAGATGCTTTCCCTAGGCTGAGACCCTACTTCAGATAGACACCCGATTTCTTTCAGGAAGCCCCCCACTAGACTGCTTTCAGACCAAGGGCTCCTGGCCAGAGGAAGTAGGCAGTATCCTCCAGGGAGTACTGCAGTGTCTGGAGAGGTTAGAAATGGCCTCTCAATCCCAGCACTTGGGAGGCAGAGGCAGGCGGATTTCTGAGTTCAAGGCCAGCCTGGTCTACAGAGTGAGTTCCAGGATAGCCAGGGCTACACAGAGAAACC
>NC_034612.1:7187951-7189874 GCF_900095145.1 Mus pahari
CCCCCCCCCTTTTATTTTTTGAAGGATGTCCAGGCTGGCAAGATAGTTCAGTGGTCAGTGAATTTGCTGCTAAGCATGGTGACCTGAGTTCCATCTCTAAAACCCACATGGTAGTGAGAAGAAACGGCCAAGGGGGCAGTCCTGCAAGAGGCAAATTCCGCAACAGTGAGACTGGGCCAGTGCCCCGCTGTGGTGGCCGTCCTGCCTCCCACGGTGGGGCATTTCTCCTACTGTCTTAGCCTTGAGAGTTGCGGCTCAGTGCTCTAGCATGGACTTCATGGAGCATGCACAACCTGGAGGCCTTAGCAGCAGACCAAGGGGCTAGCACACTCCAGCCCATAGATGGCTATGTCACAGGACACACAGGCCTCCCGAGGTTTGCTTTCTTGTGTAAAGCACTACTCTCATTCTTGAGGGCTCCCTACTCATAACCAATTTCATTTCTCAGAGACCCCATTCCAAATGCCATCTCTTGGAGATGGTATTTGTATCCTATGACTTTTGGGGGTCTCCACAGTCCATAGTAGCTTGTAGATGAACAGTTACAGAGGTGTTTAGAGTGTCCTTATCCGAACTCCTCAATCACTAAGAGATACTGCCCCCTCCCTGCCCCACAGTGGTTTCTGTCTAGTATGGGAGCTTGAAACCAAGCAGATGAAGATGGGTCTGCTAGCAAGGACCTGTGGCAGTCTGGGCCCACCGGAGTTAGACACACTACAGCTAAGTTGCCCACCAGCACAGACCTGCTGTACTTTTAAGACAGGGTCTCTCTATGTATTCCTGGCTGTCTTGGAACTTTCTACATAGACCTTTGACTCACTTGCCTTGCGAGTGCTGGGATTAAGGGCTTAAACCACTATGCCCAGCTCCATCCCCACC
The DNA here is from genome assembly GCF_900095145.1 of Mus pahari. Classification (NCBI taxonomy): domain Eukaryota; kingdom Metazoa; phylum Chordata; class Mammalia; order Rodentia; family Muridae; genus Mus; species Mus pahari. The sequence continues at coordinate 7,188,831 of NC_034612.1, forward strand.
AAATCTCATGCAGGCTGGGTAAATCTTCCTCACCATATGGCTTAGCCTAGGTTGGCTCTGGACTTTATTGGAAGTTTTCCTCCTCCCAAATACTGAGACTAGGGACCCGAGCACCCCTGCTGGGAAGGTGTGAGGGGAGACTCAGTAAATCCCTTGCTGATGGGGAGAGTGGACTAGATGAGGGCGGAACGAAGTGGCCTGGGGGGAAGCACCTCTTTTTTGTCTTTAAGGTTTACATGTATTTAATGAGAACATATGCACACCACTCCTGTGCCTGGTACCCACAGAGGCCAGAGGGGGTGTCCGATTCCTTGGAGTTGGAGTTACAGATGGGTGTGAGCTGCCATATGGATGCTGAGCACCAAACCTGGGTCCTCTACATGTGCAGCGAGTATCTCTGAGCCAACTCTCCAGTCCTGAGTAGGGCTTTCCAACAAGAGAAGACAAGATGTGTTACCGGGTACCAGGCACTGACCTAGCAGAATCCATTCAGTTATGACCGCTAGGTTGCCATAGAAGCATAGCTGACTTCGACAGACTAATCACTAACAGCCACATGTACCCAAGGATCTGCGAGTTCTGTGTTTCTTGCTCGGCTTTCTATGTACGTTCTGTTCTTACCTTGCGACGTCTTTCAGACATCCTTGAAATGGGTAACCCCTATCAAGACCCCAGGATGTCTCCATCCACACTGTCCTTGGGAATACACTCCTGAACACACACACATTGGGTTTTTAGGTCATTTCACAAGAAGAGAATTGTATTCCTCATCTTTTCTCCTGTATATTGCAGTTTTCCTTAAGCAGTATCCCACATGGGGAAGTTTCTATTTCTTTTTTTTTTTTTTTTTTTTTTTTTTTTAACATTTATTTTTTTATTAGATATTTTCTTTATTTACATTTCAAATGCTATCCCAAAAGTTCCCTATACCCTCCCCCTGCCCTTCTCCCCTACCCACCCACTCCCACTTCTTGGCCCTGGCATTCCTCTGTACTGAGGCATATAAAGTTTGCAAGATCAAGGGGCCTCTCTTCCCAATGATGG
>NC_034612.1:7190769-7195545 GCF_900095145.1 Mus pahari
GGACTAACATAGTCAAAATGGCCATCCTGCCAAAAGCAATTTACAGATTCAATGCAATCCCCATCAAAATTCCAACCCAATTCTTCACAGAGTTAGAAGTTTCTATTTCTTCTGAACCACAGGCTGAGCGTCCGCCCCACTGACTCACTCATTCTCATGTGGGCCAGCCTTGGGGTTGGGAAAGTCCAGGCCTGAGAGTGTGATGCACAGCCCCCTGACCATACCCTGCGCGCACAGCGCAGCGGCTCTCACAACCAGGTTGTCTGACCTCAGAGCGCGTGCCTCTGATGACTGTCCTGCTAGCGTGCTTGAACAGTGTTCCTTAGGGACCTTTGAGAGGCTGTCAATCAAGCCTGGATAGGTGTGAGCACTCACAGTGCTGGGTTCTTGAGAACATTGTCCTCCGAGCTGCGCCCCTTTGCCGTCCTCAGCTGCAGACTAAATAAGAGGAAGCCTCCGGGATGCGCACCCTTGGCTGCTGCCTTCATAGAGTGTAAGGAGTTGCCTTTTCCCTTTGACGTCCAAGTGTTTGCCCCGGTTCTTGTCCTGCACTAGAGTGTGGGTCTTTTGCCTAGCTGAGACCCAGAAGGCTTTACTGGTCTTTTATTTCCAAGGGCTGACGGGTCACCTTCTGTTCTTGTGTGGCAGGTAAGCAGATCCAGGTGTTATCCGGCCATCTGCAGTGGGTTTACTGCTGTTCCATCTCCCCTGACTGCAGCATGCTGTGCTCTGCAGCTGGGGAGAAGTCGGTAAGCCTCCAGTGTGTGCCTGTGCACGGCGCGCGCTGTGTGTGTGTGTGTGTGTGTGTGTGTGTGCCTGCCTGTGCATGGCGCGCGTACAGCATGTGTGTGTGCCTGTGCACAGCATGTGTGTGTGTGCCTGGGCCACAGTCCATCTGCCAGTGTGTCCCAGCAGAGGCGGGCTGCCTGGCTCTGGCCCCCTCCACAGCACTCATGACCGTGGAGAGGAGGATGTGGAAGTGGGTGCTTCATCTCTGGGGGAGGTTCCTTTTTCCAGAATGGTGAAGTGCAGTATTTTCAGATCCTTTCCCCCCAACCCCCCAAGTCCAGGATTCTCAAAACTACAGCTCACACCCAGACCTGCATTTGAATCTCTTCAGTTGGACTCCATGTGATTAGAATTCCAGTCCAAACCCTGACAGGAGCAGTGCTGGTCTGTTGTGTTCTAAAGATACTGGAGCCGGGGCAGTCTGAGAGGGGAGTTTCTCTTCTGCTTGCGTAACCTAACTGATCTCAGATGAGACAGTTCTGAAGGGGTCACTGTTTGGCATAGGAAGTGAGGCACTTTCCTTTTCTTTGTTTTCTGGAAACAGGGTAATATTAACCCCGACTGACCCTGATACTCCTACCTGCCCCCCAGGCCCATTTTATGCAGTGCTAAGTTGGAACCCAGGGCTCTGTGAAGTGTTCAGCAAGCTCTTTACTAACTGAGCCACATCTCCACCTTCAAAGAGTTTTGTAAATATAAAAAAAGAAATCCTATTTTGATGATTCTCATCAAGGTTTACAGTTACGAGCTAGGTCGGATGCAGTCATGGGCCTGATTCGCAGGGCTCTTGAGCAAGGTGTGGGAAGTCTGGGAAGGGCGCTGCTTCTTGGCCCACTGAGATCTCCCTCAGCCCTGCTACCCCTTCACAAGCAGGGATCAGAAAGCGGTGTGAAATGTGGAGTAGGCAGCCTTCTGCGGGCTGGCCTGGTCTGTGCCCTCTTAAAATTCATTGCAAGTCTGTGTTTATTTAAACCGGCATAAAGGGTCCCGGCGGGGGTGGGGGGCTGTAGAGAGAGAGAACTTGACTTTCCCTGCCTGAGGGGCGGGGGCAGGCTTTCTCTGCCTGTCACTGGTGTCTAAGCACCTTGCTTCTGTCCTCTTGCAGGTCTTTCTGTGGAGCATGCGGTCCTACACGCTAATCCGGAAACTAGAAGGCCACCGCAGCAGTGTTGTGTCCTGTGATTTCTCTCCTGATTCTGCCTTGCTTGTTACAGCTTCCTATGACACCAGTGTCATTATGTGGGACCCCTACACCGGCGAGAGGCTGAGGTCACTTCAGTAAGGACCCTGTGGGCTTATGCGTGTCCCAGTGGAGTCTGGGACGGGAAGGAGCAGCTTGGATGGAAGAGAGCAGTTGGCTCTCTTCAGGTCATACAAGCCCAGTGGCTGGGCTGTTTTTAACCACTAACTGTAGTGCCACGTCCAGTGGGACTCTCCTCAGAGCTGTCACCTCCAGTATTAATTTCCCCACCCCCACCCCCCAAGCTTGCTCCACTTTCTCCTCCGTTTCTGTTGTTTCAGAAGCAAATGATAGTAGTTCTATAATTATCACAGATCAACTTAAAAAGCCAGTTTTCACTGTGGCATTTCGGTGGACCTGACCTACTTTACTTTACATAAGGAAATTAGCACAGGGAAGTGTTGGGAACCCCTCTGACCTCTTGAGACACTCAGAGCATTCAGGGACTTTGTTTTCCAGTATGCACTTGGCTACAGTTTTACACAAGTACAGGCCTTGTGCACTCAGTGTGTTGCCTGCAGGGGAGGGCTGTGGGGGAGGGGAAGCCAGCGCTCCCGACCAGCTCTTCTTGCTCTGTAGTCACACGCAGCTTGAGCCCGCCATGGATGACAGTGATGTCCACATGAGCTCGCTGAGGTCGGTGTGCTTCTCCCCTGAAGGCTTGTATCTTGCGACAGTGGCAGACGACAGGTAAGGAGGGACTGCTGCCTGATCCGAGCCTGCTGCCTCGGAGCTGACCCCAGCCCTGCTCACGTACACTTGTCTCCCACCCATGACCCCAGCCCTGCTCACATACACTTGTCTCCCATCCAGGCTGCTCAGGATCTGGGCTCTGGAACTGAAGGCTCCGGTGGCCTTTGCTCCGATGACCAATGGTCTTTGCTGCACATTCTTCCCACACGGTGGAATTATCGCCACAGGGTATGTATGTGCATTGAACAGATGGGCAGAACTCTGTGTGTGCACCATGACGGAAGGGTGGAGAATGTCATTTATAGATGTTAGGAATCAATGTAAAGGTGAGGATGTGGTCCATGTTAGCTGAACGGCCAACTCCACAAGGAGGCATAAGGTACGGTGATGCTGTTTTTATATGGGAAGTCTACAGCTGAAGTCACCTTACAGATCACATCTGTGAGTACATGGTCATTACTGTGTGAGCCCAGGTCCTTCTCATGCGAGAGGCTCTTGTCATCAAGACTCGCTGGTCTTGAGTTCCTGGGTTTGGGTTCTCATCCCACTTGAATCTGATGACCTAGCTGGGACCACTGGCCCAGGTCACAAAATCCTGGGTTTTAAGAATCCTACCAGCCGGGCCTGGTGGCGCAGGCCTTTAATCCCAGCACTCGGGAGGCAGAGGCAGGCGGATTTCTGAGTTCGAGGCCAGCCTGGTCTACCAAGTGAGTTCCAGGACAGCCAGAGCTATACAGAGAAACCCTGTGTTCCCCAGCCCACTCCAGCTTCTGGAGTCTCCATTTCAGGTCAACCCAGAACCACCACTGTCCATTATGATGAAAACGGCCCTCTGGGGCTGCTAAGCACTGGTCTCTTGTTTCAGGACGAGAGACGGCCATGTCCAGTTCTGGACAGCTCCCCGGGTCCTATCCTCACTAAAGCATTTATGCAGGAAAGCCCTTCGAAGTTTCCTGACAACATATCAAGTCCTAGCACTGCCGATCCCCAAGAAGATGAAAGAGTTCCTCACGTATAGGACTTTGTAGCAGTGCCAGCTCCCCCACCTCCTGCAGCAGCAGCAGTACAAGGGACTGGCTAGGATGGAGCCAGGCAGCTCACACTGGACTAGTGTGGACCTCCCTTCCTCCCATGGCATGTGCAAACAGGTCTGCGTGACTCCACTTCTGTGGTGCCGGCCTTACCTCGCCTTCATCCGTGGTGAGCAGCCTTCGTCAGTCTCGTGTTGAAGCCAAGTGGAGTTGTGGATGTTGCTGGGGTAACAGGCGGCCAAGACACACTCCCTTAACTGGGAAATGTCTGCTGCGTAGGGCCTTTCTGCTGCCTGTTTCCAGTCAGCGGCTGCATGGTTTGAAGTTCCTCCATTGTGGTCAGAGGAACTCTGGCGTTTGGTTCCTTGCTCAGCTGTGCTTGAACTGGGCTGTGCTCACCATACACTAGTGCCGGCTTTTATTTCCTGTAAACAGTGGTTGCATGTGTAGGAAGTGACAAGCGAGTATTCAGATCCTACGAGGAGGTATTCCTCGGCGCATGACGGTCAGATGGCCNTTTATCAGCATATTTATTTGTATTTTTTTTTCTCAGCAGATAGTAAGGTACAACTGTGTTTGCTCAATTGTCTCTAAGAACCAGAGTTGTTAAGTGGCCCAGCTGTGGAGCCAAGTCTTAAGTCGTGTGAGGCTAGTGCTGTCATCACTGGCTCGTGCTGTTAGGTGTGTTCGTCTCTGCTGCTTGACCTCACAGGATGTACCCTCCAGCTCAACTGCCCAAAACAGACAGCCCCTTCCAAGCACCGTTCTTTGACAGCGGTAGCAGCTACCTATTGAAGACGCCTCACACAAAAATCTGCCTTAGGAAAGTTAATATATTTTAAATTATTTTAAAAGAAACTCAACATCTTATTCTTTGGCCTTTCTTAATTGATGCTTGATGGAGGCAGTGTTAACATTGTACAGTGTGTGCATAGAGGAGTCTCCTCTATTATTTGAAGAGCAATGCAAAATGAGGCTTTCATTGAAGGGAGAAAAGAGAAAAAGAAAAGAAAAAAAAAAGTC
>NC_034612.1:7195615-7213471 GCF_900095145.1 Mus pahari
GCCAGCCTTGTCTACAGAGTGAGTTCCAGGACAGCCAGGGCTGCATAGAGAAACCTTATCTCGGAGAAAAAAAAAATTTTTAAAAAGGGGAGCAGAATACCAGTGACTGCACTGCCACGTGGCTGGGATGCTGCCTCCGGCACTGGCTGTTTCCAGCACTGGCTGTTTGGCTGCAACTTCAGACTCAGCTTGAAACTTGGGAGCAAGCTTTCCATGGACAAAAAAGTCGGTCTCTCCCTTTGACAGCACATACTGAAAGCACCTCTCTGAGATGTATTTTACCTATGGTGCACGGAGTGACCCCCAGTGGCCCCTCATCCAGCTGGAGTGAAGTCTGGTCCCAAGGTAACAACAGTCTGAAGGCCTAGAAGGAACAGCCTCTGAGGAGTTTACTCTGTGACGCAGAAATGCAGGTAGACAGGCCAGCACGGTTACAACACTGAACACACACTTTATTCTTCCTGTGAAGGACTTGGGAAAGCAAAGCCCAGCAGTGCAGCAGGAACACTTGCAGTGCCCCATACCCCCCCCCAACAAGTGAGGTGTGCAGTCTGAAGGCAAACTGTTGTAGTTTCTTCCCCATTTTCATCATAGGATTTGGAACCTGCGGGCAAGCCTTCTAAGAGTGGAAAAGGCCACGGCCTTTGTTTCTGAGACAGGGTCTGTCTCACGAGGCTGGCCTGCAGCTGCCTGGTACATCTGCCTCAGCCTCCTGAGGTTATGGGCAATAGACTGATTTTGAGATTTTGTAATAAAATATTTGATCAGAAACCTACTAGCACCCATTTTGAGTTGGAAGACAGGACGCATACTCAGTGTCCGTACCATGCTGCAGCCAATTTTTATCAGTCACCCCAATGACTGATAGTGAAGACTTTGAAGTGGCCCTCACCACAGGGCACTCTAGTTTCCCCTTTAAAGACAAGCAGTGTCGATTATGGATTAAAGTTGCTCTGTAGATCCCTGCTCCAAACAGCCACAGAGAGCAGTACCTAAACGCCTGCGGAGAGACTTCTGTGACTGGGTTTATTCCAGTGGCCCGGGGCAGCATGTCCCCTGTCCTCTAGTCACCCAGAAGCCTCGGAGCTTCTAGGCCTCTGCAACTATCAGGTCTCTGGTGACTTGAAAAGCGGCGATGAGGGAGCTCAGCTGTATCTTCTCATTGGTGCCAACGGAAAGTCTGTACCTGGGGGTAACAAGCCCAAGCTGAGTATAGAGCACCCAGGCCCTGCCTATGAGAGTGAGAACGTGGGGGCTGCTGCAGCCTGCCACGGAGGCACGGGAACGGACAGACCCACCCTGGTTAGCACTGTGGTGTCTATAACCCCCAACTTGCTTCTCCCCAACATTCACTTGGTTGAAGCTGCTGAAGCAGATTAGAAACCCAGCACCGGCAGGTTCTGAGTTGCACTCGGCACTCCATCCTCCCTCAACAGACAGACGGGGCGGGGTGCACAGGATGAAGGCTTAGGAACAGAGCTGCAGGCTCACAGCAGGGCAGTAAAGCAGGTCACTAGCAGCTCATCTCGTCACTTTTCAAGGCCTAGACACTGAAGGCAAAATCATTCCCAACACAGGGATACGAAATGACCTACTTTGTCTGCATGAGCTGGTGACAGCCATTGGAGCTTGTGACAGTAGTATTTGGTTGGAGCCCAGTGTGCTGTCCACTTAATGACAGCTGCCAGCATCACTGGGGAGTAATGACAGTGTTTACTGAGCTGGGCAAAGTGAAAAATTGAGTCTGTTTGGTTTTCTCCACTGGGCTCCTATATGTCACATTGCCTTAATAAGCAGAGTAGCTGGCCATCTCCAGATGACCTGCGTGCCCAGTGTGAGGAGAGCCACGCGCTCAGCCCAGGCAGGGGGCCGCTCTGTGCTCATCATCCTCTGCTCTCCTGCCCTGTGTGCTCTGGAGGCAGCACACAGCCTTCTCCACAGTGCACTTGGCACTGCCCCAAGCCACACTGCCCCGTGTCTGAATGGCACACAAGCTGAAACTAAAGAGCTTACAACAGGAAAGGGGTCGGCCAAAGAACTGAAAACTGGGAAAACACTTACTCAATGTCTGCCATCTTGGTCAATAAGTGTATCCGAACTGAAGATGGAAAGTCAACTGAGGGAAAAACAGAATCAAATGAGTGAGATCACCTCATGTACACACACACACACAACTTAGGAGAAGCCCGAGCATCCCTCAGACCTATGCAGGTCACGAGACGGATGAGCTGAGCGTGGCGTGGGCTCCACTGCTCTTTGTCACACACATGCTGGGTGCAGCTCAGGAAGTGTTCCATCTCCTATGTCACCAAAAAAGACCCCACAAACATAGACATGGCCCCATCCATAGTCAGCACTGTCCATAGTGGGTGACAGCTACACACTAACCAGAAAGCTCATGTCACCTGGTTTTGAGGACAAACATAAGCAACAGATTACACTCAGGCTCACAGTACTGGGGACCCGAGAGCCTCTCCATTTGGAGGTGGCTGCTGGGAGATAAAAGCTTCCGAAGGCTGGCGTCCCCTCCCCACCCTAATCATCTGGGGTGATTCCCAGGTTCTGCCCATGTCGAGACTGAGCCCTGAGATAAGGCAGGAAGCAGGAACTTAAAGGTGGCTTCCTGGAGAGAGTCGAGTTTGCAGGAACACGTCTTTTCCCCTTTGTGGGGTGCATCTTAGAATGTGACTTAGAGGCTGGAGGGCAGCTCAGCCGTCTGCTGGATGTTTAGGATGCAGCAGTCCTGGGTGCGGACCCCAGAAGTAAGGGCTGTGGAGATGGCCCAGTGGTAGACCACGTGCCTCCCATGCGCAAGGCCCTGGATTCAATCCCTGGTGTGGGAAACTTGTAACAAGAATGAAAAGTACGGTACGGCCTCTACGGGTTCATTTCTGCTCACCCTGGCAGCTACAGATAATTAAAAAGGTTTTGGACAGAGCCATTCAAAACTGTTCAAGATTAAGGGTCAGCCACCATCTTCCCATTTCTGCTCGGAAGCAAAGACCTCATGCTCTGTAGCCATCCCAAAGCTGCACCTCCTCCCCACTCCACAGTTACCTCTGTGCACAAACAAGTGAACCTCGGTCAGGATGTCATGCAGCGCCAAGCCCTTCAGAGTCTTCAGCTCCATGATATCTGGGGAGGAGCAGCTAAGGGGAGGGGAACCATTCCAGAACCCGCCTTGGGGAGGCTTCCAGGCCAGCCCCTGGTGGTGACCTGGAAGTCGGCTCTTCATCCCAGGAAAGCGGCAGCAGGCCTGATTCTAACTCCCCCCATGTCATCCTCAATAGGCTTTTCTAAAAAGGACAGCCCTGCCTCGGCAGAGCAAGCAGCTCGGAGGACCATACAGCCGCCTGGAGCTTTTCATCTCACTGCACAAGGCAGTGAATCTGCTTAACGACTATACAGCCTCACTCGGGCTAGAGCCGTTGAGGAGGAAGAGGCACTCTGCCTGTGGATGATCCCTGTCACCTGGGAGGTATAGGTGCTGGCTGCAGCCTGGGCTTCTGGCCACCATGAACCCTGAACCTAGCAGCAGTCAGAAAGGATACTTTTGTAGGCGGTGGTGAAGTCCTGATTGAGCATCCAGTCCAGTATGTTGGCAATGTCTGTCTTGAGTGGGTGTCCGGTGCAAGTGTAGACAGTCTCCTCTGTCACCTTCCCAAAGGCCATATTGGTACTCTGCAGGAGGGCCCAGGGGCTGTCAGCAGCTGCCCTACCGCAGTGACAAGGCACAGGCCAAGGACAGTGAAAAGGAATCTTGAACTCTCTGCACTGGAAGGGCTGCCCTCTGCTGTGAACACTACTGCATGCAGTGGAGCTGTGGCACCTCCCATAGCTTACAGCAGCACAGACCGTGCCTTCCCATTGGAGCACACAGGCAGGGAGCTGGTGCACGGCAAGGGGAATCTTACTGGGATTCTGAATGAACGTGTGGACTGGCTGGCTGGCTTTCCTGAAAGACTGTTTTGAAGCAATGGTTTGAAGTGCCTGCAGTGTGACCATACCTGCAGGATGTTCAGAGCCCTTCGCATGTCCCCAGTGGACAGAGTGACCAGGGCCTTCATTCCATCTTCACTTATATCCACACTAAAAGGCAACAGGCAAAGAATTAACTAAAGCCCCTTCTGTAAGAGCACAGACTTCACCCACCATGTGCGTCTTGAATGACGAAGCTTCACAGAAGGAAAGCACCAAAATGGAGGTGACAGCACTCTCCTGCACACCGAAGCTACTTGTGCGTAGGAACAGGTGTCACATGAGTGGCCAGGCCCCAGCCAGAGATTTACAATGGACCAAGGCTTTAAGGAAGTGGCTGCCGAGAGACATTTCTGGGAAGAAAGAGGAAAGGGCTCGGCATCTCATCACCCAGAATGGATGACTCAGAGCCTTCCCTTCTAGCCATGTGGCAACGTGTACAAAACGGGACTCAGTTCCCACGACAAAAGAGAGAGTGGGGACAGCCTGCAGGAATATAGGTGGGGATCAAGGACCATCAAAAGAGCTCAGGAGGCAGAGCACCCAGGGCCCGCTGGAAAAGACAGCAGCCAGCAGGGCCCTGGGACTCGGCCATCGCACAACTGCCCTGCCACTCATTCCCCAAACCCTCCCTCTTCCTTCTTGTAAAGCAGACTCACTTCTCTTCTTGTACCACATGCTCCAGTCGAGGAACCATGAGCTCGGGTGTCAGAGGGCCAAATCGGAACCTCGTGCACCGTGACTGCAAGGCAGGGATGATCTTGGACAGGTAGTTACAGATGAGGCAAAACCTGGTGTTTTCTGTGAACTTCTCAATCACTGGGAGAGAAACCAAACACTTCACGTAAGAGGACCCAGGGAAGGCTTAATGATACTAAGTGAGAAAGCTGCCCGTAGGGGTAGAGGGTATTCTGGGACATGAACAGGTTCAGCTCAACCACCATCCTGTGTAGATCTCACTCTACGAAGCCCACGCTGGCTCAGACTCAAGGTGATCTACCTACTTCCATTTCTGGAGTACTTGTACCCGCACGGGTCATCACACCCAGCTGGCAAAGCTGGTAGACGTACCATCAGATGCACAAATGCATCTTTTTATCATCTGCCATGACACTAGCGCTCCTGCCATCACCTCCTCAAGATCTGGCCCCAGTTTGTTCAATCTCCGTGCACTTTCCTGCAGCCCATGTCTGAAAGTCTGGGAGCATTCAGTGAGCCACAGCCAGCACGGAGACACCGGTGTCTCCACATAGATCCGCCCACACTGACAGTCACTCAGTAGGACAAGGCACTGAAGGAAGGATGCCAACACTCTAGGACCAGAAGACACCCTACTCCCTCAACCCACTTCCTGTTCCTCGCTCCCAGGTCTCGTCTCCCCAGACTACTGAAGCTACACTTCCCTCCCAGCGGATTCCAGTGTGGAGTGGGAGCTGATCACAAAGGGTCTTTAACAGGCGTGGCACTAGCCCCACTCCACAGGAAAACACAGGGCTCACCCCGTACCACAGTCACTCATACACTCAGTCTTTCCTGGTGGGTTTTTTGTTTTTACCAAAGGCAGAGGATCTGACATGATCCTTTATGGACTTTATGCCACAGACTTCCAACACAGAACAGAAGCCAGCCCTAGAGGATGAGCTGACAGAGGCTATCCATCCTGAGGGCACTGCAGGGCAGCCTTGTCTGCATCACTGGGACTAAGAGGTGCCTCGTGATGGGAAGGTAATCTCATACCCAGAATTCCTGGCCCTCCTGGTACACTCCTTGGCCAACTTGTCAGATGGGGCAGCAAACCTCACCTCGTCTCAAGGCGTTCTGGGCATCTTGAGTCATGGCGTCGGCTTCGTCCAGGATCACAAGCTTAAACCCTTTCCTAGGAGAACAAAGGCATGTGGGGGTTCCCTCAGCTTTTTCCACACCAGGCTGAGCCTCCATCTTCACACTTGGACTACCTCGAGTTCATCTTTCTTAGACCCCGATGAAGGCCGATGCCTGCATCCGCACCTGCCTGTCAAGCTTTCACCCCTTAGACAAGACAGGTGATTCCCTCCCTGAGTTGTTAGTCTTCCTTACAGTATCCTAGATCAGCTGCTCGCTTGTGGGGGTGGGACTAGAACTCAGGGATGTGAGTAGGTCAAGCACAACATTCCCAGGCTACACACACCCTCAAGCCTGTTTACTCCTGTGTGTGTCTGTGTGTGTGCCAATGCCACATCACATCACAAATATGGAGGAGGCAACAGGATGACTTGAGGGAATCAGTTCTCCCATTCCCCATGTGGGTCCTAGGAATTGAACTCGGGTCATCAGGCTTTGTGGCAAGTGCTTTAGCCTGCTGAACCATCTCACCACCCTCTTCTTTGCCTAACTGACCTCCATGTCAGACCTCCTTCCTGATCGCTTATCCCTTTTTAAGTTGAGACCAGCTCATCCAGTATTGGATGTGACTCCTAGCTGAGGACCCACACAGAGCCCAAGGCTCATGGAGTCCTCTATCCCAGCACCCCCACCTCTCAAATGCAGGACCTGTCCCTGCTTCTCACCAAGTGTTCCCTTTATACCAGCCAAGTGGGGACCAAACAGCAAGGCTGTGTCCCAACCCTCCCCTAAGACCTATAGGGAGAGAAATCCTACAGGTAATTCTTACTTGAAAATTGTCCTTGTGCTAGCAAAGCTGAGGATTGGCCCCCGAACGATATCGATCCCTCGGTCGTCAGAAGCATTCAGCTACAGGAGGAAAAGAGGATGCCATGACAGTCATACCCTGTGCCAGCTACAAGCTCGTGGCTGGAAGTGTCAGCCAGCCATTCAGGTCTAATGACAGCTAAGATACAATCATCAAAAACTAATGCCCCGTACTCAGCCTCGCACCACCATCACACAACATCCACAGATATGTAGGAAATAAACACAGGGCCTGGTGACCCTGAACCAGGACCTCTGCCATGATGCTAACTTTAGTTCTTACCACCTGGAGGCTGCGGGGCTTTGAATAAGCTGAAGAACGAACTCTGGACAGCTGCCTGAGCCAAATGCTCTTCTTCTGATTGAGGGCCTTCTGTATTCAGGTTAGCCTTGAACTCACTTAGCCTAAGATGACTGTGAACTTCTGACCCTCCTGCCTCCACCTCCTGCGTGCTGGGATTACAGGTGTATAGCCTGTTTATTATGCTAAGGATCAAACCCAGGACCTTGTGCACAGTAGGCAAGCACTCTAGCAAATAAGCTAAATTCCCCCATCCCTCCAATGCTTCTCTTTCAAATACAGTATTTAGGTTCTTGTAACCTAAGGTCCCAAGAGTCCACAGACAGCGTGGCTCAGAGAAGTAATCTGAGAAGATCCAGACGAAGGGACATCTTTAAAGCTGTTTGTCAATCAGTGGTTCTCACCCTGGGGGTGTCGAAGGATCCTTTCACGGGTTGCCTAAGACTATCAAAAAAGATAATTGTACTACAATTCATAACAGTACCAAAATTAAGCATTAGGAAGGTTGAGAACCACTGGCCTAAACTAGAGGGCTTTGCACTATTATCACCCCTAAATCTTAAAGGGGTCAACAAGAGCTGTGGGCAGGCAGAGCAGGCTGTGTGGGGAGGGTACAACCTCTAAGTTGGCCCCGCAGAAAGTAGAGGCTGCCAGGTGTTAATGCCCTAGCAAGTCCAAGCAGTATCCATTTTGACCCCGCCATCCCCCCAAAACACATACAAGATCCCATTGGTCAAATCCAGCCAGGTCCCAGAAGGTCAGTGAATAAAAGGACAAAGGTAAGTGTCTGGAGGTCCGAGCTGTTGTGGCGTGAGAGGCTCCCTCACCTCCAAGACCATGGAGCCGAATTCTTTATCTTTGTACAGTTGCTTGGCACAGGCCAGGATGGTGGATGTCTTTCCTGTCCCTGGAGGGCCATAGAGAAGTAGGTGTGGCAGGCGGTCTTCACTGATGAACTTCTGAACTGAGGGACAGGAGGGGTGACATGTGTCAGTCTCTGGGCCCTACACAGTCACCTTAGGGCCTGGTTATGCTACATCTAGATATGCTTCAGTTTTTCAGGGTCCCAGTCGGAGTAGGCAGGGAGGGGAAGTCCTGAAGTCACACCACGGTCTGCCTGCCTGCCTGCCTGCCTGCCTGCCTGTCTGTCTGTCTGTCTTCCACACTAGCTATCTTGGGAGGGTCTATTAAGTTGAGAGCAGAAGTTCTCAACCTTTCAGTCTGGACAATTTTAGGAGCTACTATCACACACATATCCCGCATATCAGACATTTATTTACATTATAATTTGTAACAGTACCAAATTCCATTTATTAAGTAGCGATGAAATAATTTTATGGTTGGGGGGGGTCACCACAACATGGGGAACTGTATTAAAAGGGCCACATCTTTAGGAAGGTTGAGAACCACTGGTTTAGAGGCACAGCCTCATTGGAGGAATCAGGTCACCAAACTCATGCCTTTGAGGGTCATACTGCCCCCCACCCCTTTAGCTCCCCCGTCCACTTTGGAGCAGAATGCTCCCACTGCCATGAAGTTGTGCTCACCAAGGGTCTAGAGCCAACAGAGCCAAGCACTGTGAACCAAAACCTGAACCCATAAGGCAAAGCCAACCACCCCTCTGCTACGTTGTCTTCTTTGGGGGGTGGGGGGAAATTGGAAAGGTGCCTCAGTTAAGCCCGGTGCTCTTGCAGAGGACCCAGGTTTGGTTCCTAGCACCTCCACAGCAGCTCACAACTGCCTACAGGATCCAGGGTCCTCTTCTGGCCTCTGGAGGAGCCAGGCACACAAAGGTGCACACACTTATATGTGTGAACAAAACACCTAAACAATAAAACCAAACAGATCTTTAGACAGTTTGGTACACTATGGAGACGGCGACACACAGCCGGTTCAATAAGTTCAGTTCATCTCTAAGGTCACCCAGCAGAGACATGGTCATCACGAAATGGACCCAACCCTCCCCAAGGACAGCAGCCAACAGACGGATACTTACTGGTACTCAGAATGTCCTGGTGAGAAATGAGATCGGCCAAGGTCTGTGGCCGGTACTTCTCGACCCTGAAATAGGATTCACCGTCAGCTGCGATCTATACACCAGCCGCGTTGTTACATGCAAAGAAGCCCCTTCACACCCTAAGCAGCGGAGGAAGAGAAGCCCTTCACGTCTGAACAGAGCACTGGCTCTCACAACCAGGAGTTGTTCTGTCCCCCCACAGGAGACATCTGTCAGGCCGGTTAGCTAGATTAACTGTGCAGAGGGTGTTAGCGGCATCGGTTGAGTAGGAGTCGGGAGGTTGCTAACATCCTCCGGTGGGTGGGACCGCTCCCCGCTGCCCCTCGCCAACAGCAGAGAGGCTGCGCAAACGGAACTCGGTCCCCAAATATCCACAAGCAAGTGAACGGGCAATAACACTTACGATGTGGCTTTCAAGGGGGGGTCGAGTGCTGAGCCATGCTACAGAACAGAAAAACCTTGAGTTCGAGAAGCCAGACTCAAAAGACCCACACGGTCTGTGACTCCAGCCCTGAGAATTTAAATACCGCGTGGCCCGAGACAAGTGTTCCTCCTCCGGATAGACCAGAAGAAGAGAAAAGAAAGCATGGCTAAGCTTGCTTCATTTTAAACACCGCTAAGCTGCTGTAGGGCCGTTCAGAAGGCAGACGCTGGGGGCCTTGGGTAGAAGGGCAGGTCCCTGCAAGTTGTCCTCTGACCCCACCAGGGTGCGCTGCTGCAAGCGCTGAATTCGGACGCGAGTTCGAATCCAACCAAGCCTACCCACCCCCTCCGTCCTCTGAACCTTTCTAAAGAAACCCCAGGATCGATTTATTAGGGTCATCGGAGCGCAGTGGCGATGCTCGAGCCACCCCGAGGATGGATGGCTAAGCTGAGCTCAGAGCCCGTTTCAGTGTTGGAAGCAGCGGAGCGGCTGCGGCGCCCAGGCCGGGAGCGGGAGGAGGATCTGCAAAGCTCCTAGGAGGAAGAGCGGGAAGCGGGATGCGGGGCCGCTCCTACCAGGGCAGGTTCCGGGCCCGGGCCGCCGCCGGCCGCTGCTGCGAAGGCGCCGCCGCCGCCATGACTGACAGATGCTGCGGGTCCCTGCCACCGACCCACCGCACTCGGAGTCCGCGCGCAAACCAACCCTCGCGAGGCTTCGCCTCCGGCTTCCGGCTTCCGTCCCGCGGCCCGCCTCCTCCCGGTTGCTAAGGTGCTGGTTGCTAGGTAACCGGAGGCGCCGGCCGGCAGCCGGGTTAAGGCCTGAGCCGGCTGTCTCAGACTCCTCGCAGGAGGTCCAGGGAAACCGCGCGCTGCAGCCAGAGCCACCGCAGGCATCACCAGGGCCCTATCCTGCCAGGGCAGGGCCAAGCCGCAAGGAGCAGCGAGGTGTGTGGTCATGGAACCTCGGTTCCAAAACCAGCAACACACAGACACACACATACAGGTCTACACACAGTTACAAAACATATACATATATCCCCATTCACATACATACAAACATAAATACGCCTGCACTCGTACCGATACATACACACATGTAATACACAAATACACAGTTAATACACACACATACATGCATACATATATACTCACATTCATATATATGTCTATCACACATATACACACAGAACATACACAATCATATATACACATACAGTTACATATATACACATACATACATGCATACATATAATATATTCATATAAATACACTCATACACATACATAAATACATACAGACATCAGTGTTTTATACATACACACAAACACATTTTCTCCTACAGTGACCAATTTTATTTATTTATTTATTTTATTTTTATCTTTTGAGACAGGGTTTCTCCGTGTAGCCCTGGCTGTCCTGGAACTCACTCTGTAGACCAGGTTAGCCTCAAACCCAGAGATCCACCTGCGTCTGCCTCCCAAGTGCAGGGATTAAAGGTGAGCTCCACCATTTGCCTGGTGACCAATTTTGTTTTCATCTTTTCATCTTTAAATTTTACTTTGAGCCAGGTATGCCTTTAATTGGAGTACTTGGGAGGCAGAGGCAGGCGGATCTCTGTGAATTCAAGAGCTACATAGTGAGACCTCGTCTTCAAAACTCAAAAAAAAAAATTAACTTTAAATTAATTTGTGTGTGCCTTGATGCACATGTGGAGGCCAAAAGACAATTTTCAAGAGTTGGTCTTCTTTCTTATGTAGAGGTCCTGGGAGTCAAACAAAGCGGTCCAGCTTGGCCGTTTGAATCGCAAGGTAATCCTTGACTGCATCTCCAGTTCATGGCCAGCCTGGTGGTGTACTTAACTATACCCTTAGAGCCAAGCAGATGCCATCTTGGGGAGTTCAGCTGTATCCACTTACAAAAAAATTACCCCAGCTGGACTTTTTGACTGTTTGCATCTCCTCACGGAAGACCCTCACCTGAGTATCCACTGGTTCCCTATAATTTATTGTGTGCAACTCTGCCTTAATTTCACATGGCTTGACTGGAGGGCAGAGAGAGGGGAGAAGAGACTAGGAGAGAGGTATCTATCTATCTATTTATCTATCTATCTATCGATCTATCGATCTATCTATCTATCTATGCAGCTATGCGAAAACCCTCACCCTGCTGGCCAAATCTTTTTTTTTTTTTCTTTTTTTGAGACAGGGTTTCTCTGTGTAGCCCTGGCTGGCCTCGAACTCAGAGATCCACCTGCCTCTGCCTCCCGAGTGCTGGGATTAAGGGCGTGGCCGCCACGCCCGGCTTAGACAGTGCTTTTATGCTCTGAGCCAACTCTCCAGCCTGAAGTTTTGTTTGAGGTTAAAAATATAGGTATGAAAGAATTAAAAGGTGGGCAGAGAGTGGCAGGAGGGAGGGGTTGTGGCGTGGTGTTTTCCATGAGAATGGTCCCCATAGGTTCATCTATTTAAATTCTTTGTCCCCAGTTGGTGGAACTATTTGAAAAGGATTGGGAAGCTTGGCTGTCTTGGTTACTTGCTGAGAAGAAAAACCTTGCCAAGTCAACTAGCATAAGAAATCATTTAGCTGGGGGCTTGATTACAGTTACAGAGGGCGACTCCATGGCTGTCGCTGTCATGGTTGGGAGCATGGCAGCAGACAGGCAGACACAGCATTGGAGCAGCAGCTGAGACTTTGAGACGCCAACCATAAGTGGGGGTTCGGGAGAGCAAGCTCACATCTGTAAGGCTCCACCCTCTGAGTGAACCATGTGGAACCAGGGATCGGTGCAAAAGCAAGAGGAATTTATGGTTCCAGTGCATTGGGGTCATCCTGCACCTGAAGGAGAGGTGGCGACCCCAAGCGGCCTGTTCAGCGAGTTTTTATACGGTTTCCAGGGGCGGAATAGAGCATCAGCAACTAGGCACAATATGATTGGCAGAGCAGTGTGACTTTTAAACTGGTCCTTAGGGAATGAGATGGCAACTACTTCCCTTATCTGCAGGTTGGTCCCCCCTGTGGTCTTCCTGAGGAATATAAAGAGCTTCTCCCCTCCAGAGGGGATCCTGAGCTGACCTCTCCACGTCCAGTGACACACAGCCACCAACATGGCCACACTGAAGTGGAAACTTGTAGTTTCTTTGGAAAGTTAGTTATATCAGATGATGTTTTGTTAGAGCGCATAGGTAAAAGGATGTCTTGCCAAAGCAGACACATGAAGGAATGTTTTCCTGAAGCAGACACAAGTGAAAGAATGTTTTGCTGGGGCAGACAGGGGTGAAAGGGTGTTTGGATATAGCAGACTCGTGAAAGGATCCATGAGGAAGGAGTATAAATGTGACCCCACAGCCAGTGGGAGACAAGCACTGAACATTGGTTTGGTTTGCTATGTCTTGCTGTTTTTCACTAAAGACACGCATGTATTGGTTTGCCTTACATAGCGTTGTTGAGCTCAACTTGTGGTAATGCTGCCATTGAGAGAAACTCACCAACGAACTGCTTCTGAGGTTCCTGAGGCAGCTTGCTGCTTCTGCTGCCTCGTCTCAGGCCGGTTGGTGAACCTTTCTGTTTCCTCAGAATTGAATGACAGCTCCTGGCTCCAGCCTGGTGTCTGCCTGCAGAAGGGAATGGACTGTAGCTGCTGGTTCCTGTCTGGTGTCTGCCTGCGTAGAGAACAGGTCTCTAGCTGCTGAGTTTTATTTGGTGTTTGCTACGGGACTGAACTGCTGAGAAAGAAGACCGAACTCGCCCCCCCCCCCAAGAACTATTGCTGAACGATTCCACTTCCTAATAACTTTTCTCTTCTACCATCTTTGCTAGGTGATGGACTAGAGGAGAGGTTGAACCCGCACTAAAAGTAGGTCGCGGGCTGGAGAGATGGCTCAGAAGTTAAGAGCACCACCTGCTTTTCCAGAGGTTCTGAGTTCAGTTCCCAGCACCCACATGCCCTCTTCTGGTCTGTAGGCACATATGCATTCAGAACACTGTATAGTAAATAAATCTTAAACAAAAAAAAAGTAGATTGCAAAAAATGTATGCCTACACCACACCTTCTAATCCTTCTCAAAGCCTGCTCCAGCACTATGTCTGTCTGCTGCCACACTGCCCACCAGGATAACCAGCCCTCTGAGACCTAATCTCCCGATGAATTCTTTCTTCTGTAAGTTGTCTTAGTCACGGTGTCTCTTAGCGCAGTAGGAAAGTAACTAAGGCAGTTGGCAGTATATGCCATAGGGGCATGTCATTTGGCCACCATGCTTAAATTCAAACTGCTAATGACCCTTCACTGTCACTGTCTCCTCCTTGAGCTGGAAAGAGTCAGATGAGACCAGAACAAATTCTCAGGCCTGGGAAGTTTCTCAGTAAAACGCTTGCTGCACGAGCTTGAGGACCCGAGTCTGATCCCCAGAACCTACAGCCAAAGGCAGGTGTGGTGGTGTGTGCTTCTAATCCTAACGACGACGATGACGACTATGACGATGATGATGATGAGAAGCCAGAGAGAGGACAAGAGTCAACCTAACCCGAGGAGCCCGAGCCCCAAGGCAGTCTGAGACACTGTCACTAACCCAAGATGCATGGCCTCTGAAGAATGACACCCAGGGCTAACCCCTGGTCTCCACACGCATGTACACACACGTACACACACACACACACACACACACACACACGTGTGTACGCACCTGTACTCAAGCGAACACCTACACTCAGAGAAAGGACACTTTCTAGTAAAAGTTCAAGCGCACCTGCTGTTCATTCATGTTTTTATGGATACAGTGTCACATGTCTGCAGCAGCCATTTGGGACCAGAACATCATGATAACCTCTGGCTGGGTTGTTCCGTAAAACATAAGCAGACAAAAACATTACATGCATGTTTGTCTTTACCATTGGACCCCCTCGAAAGTGTAAACCAGGAACACTATGATCAGGATGAAGTCACCTTTGTTCTAACCTGTAGCCACGCTCCTGTTCTCACTCCAGTAACAGTGGCCCTCTGGTCTTGTTACTCTCCAGAAACAAGCTGGGCATAAAGGTGAGTGCCACTGTGCCCAAGCCCTGCCTCTCTTTGTTCTTACAACATCTAGGGGTGGGTCCTCAAACACTAGAGTTGGGCGCTTAGAACAAAGAATTTGTTTGGGGCAGTAGTAGCACATGCCTTTAATCCCTGTACTTAGGAGGCAGAGGTAGGTGGGTCCTTGAGTTTGAGGCCAGCCTGGTCTACACAGTGAGTTCCAGGACAGCCAGGGCTGCAAGAGAAAACCCATCCAGAATAAATAAATAAATAAATAAATAACAGAACAAAAACAATGAATTTGTTTGGATGATGTTGTAGTTGGCTCTTTTTTGGGGGGGGGAGGGAGTCAAGACAAGGTTTTTCTGTATAGCCCTGGCTGTCCTGGAACTCACTTTGTAGACCAGACTGGCCTCGAACTCAGAAATCTGCCTGTCTCTGCCTCCCGAGTGCTGGCATTAAAGGTGTGTGCCACCACAGCCCGGCTTGTAGTTGGGTCTTGATGACATCATCTTTGTGTGCCCAGATGTGGACGGTGGCTCACTGAGGAGAGATGCTATATTACCGGCCATCACATGACAGATGCCTGTAACTCGGTCTGGCTCAAAGGAAGCACTCAACAATGGCGGAATGAATAAATGAATAGATGGATAATTCTAGCTGATATCTATCAGGCTGTTCCCGTGGTCTGGACAGTGTTCTGAATAGTTTGTGTTTACTGCCTATGTGGACCACAATAGACTATGTTTCAACCTATGAATTTTCCTTTTTATGATGGGCTTGTAGGAGTGTGTGATTTATTACGGCGCTGGGAATATATCTCGTCAACTGAGCCAAGGATCGTCCATACAGAGCATCACTTGTTGCAAGAAACTCAAGCTATCACCTTGACCTCTTGTTGCAGATATGGTAAGGAGTTGCTCTCCTGGCACTGGGGGCAGAATGAGATCCAACCAAGAGCCTGATTCCCAGCTCGTAGCCAGGACACCAGTGCACTCCGCATTGGCAACGGTCACAGCAGCCTGCCTCTGCCTCCCAAGTGCTGGGATTAAAGGTGTGCCACCACCGCCCGGCCCATCTCACTTCCTTAGAGGCTGCTGAGGTTTGGTGAGGGGTTGAGTATGTCTCATGGGGATCACCTGTTGGAAGCATGGCCTACGTCGCAGGGGTGAGAGATATTGGACCCTTTAAGTGGTGGGGCTGGGTAGTGGTGGCGCATACCTTTGATCCCAGCACTCAGGAAGCAGAGGTAGGCAAGACCTCTGAGTTCAAGGCCAGCCTGGGCTGCAGACTGAGTTCCAGGACAGCCAGGGCTACACAGAGAAACTGCTTCTCTAGAAAACCAAAGCCAACCAAACCTCCTCCTGACACCAAGTTCCCCTTCCACTTCTCCTCGTCCCTTTCTTTCTAAATGCTGCAGCACAGCTGGTTTCGGACTCATGACCGTGCCCCTGCTTCAGCCTTCCAAGGTCAAAGGCATGGACCATGTCAGCCCGCTCAAGTTTTTCAGCCTAAGAACTGAGCAGCAAACCTACACGCAGGAATGAGATAGACATCCCTGCGTGATTCCGCAATCAATAGGAAGGGCAGGGGACTCCACTGAGAGGCGAAGCAGGGACAACTGTGCTCAAAAGAAAGGTCAAAGTACCCCCAGCGAACCGAGTCAGGGGAGTGGGGCAGGTCACTGCTTCTGGGAGTCCAAGCCTGAGTCACATGACAGGTAGTACCTGCTGGTCAGCCACACTGTCATTTAGGAGGGTGCCGGATTCAGGTGTAAGCAACTGCAGAGAGAAAATAGTTTTGCTTTGTTTAAGATTATTTTGGTTTTTGGTGAGAGCGTGCACACTCTTGTGTGTGTGTGCGTGCGTGCATGTGTGCATGCGTGCATGGGTGCATGCATGTGTGTGTGTGTGTATGTGTGTGTAAGGGGGTGGGTGTGTGTTGTGTGCACATGCAGGCTCTCTCACCGCTGTATGTCCATGGGCCAGAGATTGACAGATGGGACTGAGGCCCTGTTTTGTCTCTTACCTGCCTTGAAGTTGTTCGGGAAGTTGTAGAGAAATATGTTGGAGGAGGGGCTTAGATTCGAGGGTGCTTTTTTGAAGCATGGTGGAAGAGATGGCCTTTGTTGGTTAGTACAGTTCTGGTCTGCAATGGCCAAAAGGCCTGTGAGTTTGGTGTGGTCCCCGGCTTGGTACTATCAAGAGGTTGGAACCTTTGAGGGGTGGGGCCTGGTGGGAGGTCTTTAGGTCATTGGGGGGTGGACCCTTTAAGGAGAGGACTGGGGCTCTTCCTATCTGTATTCATTTCACATTTCACATCTAACATGGAGTGAACGGCTTCCTCCACCACGTGCCCCAGCCACAACGTTCTGCCTCACCACAGGCTCACCAGCTTCAAAAGCAGTAGGACCAGCCTATCATAGGATGCCCGAAAAAACGGTGAGCCAAGGTTACAAGCTCTTTGTAAATTGATTATCTCAGGTGTTATGGTTACATTGAACTGATACACACACACACACACACACACAATCTCTCTGAATATCAACAGCTACTTTTTTTTTCTCTCTCGGCTTGTAAGTCATACTCATGACAACCCAGAATGTTTATCGCTGTTCCAATACCATCCAATTAGCTTGGGCTTCTCCGAGAGCTAAATGGAGACACTATGTGAGTTATACTTTCTGGAAGCATCTCAGAAGTGGGGCCTGAGTCCCAGGATCTTTCTGTGAATAGCGTTTCCGGGTATGTGTGCCATTGTCGGTTGTTAAGCCCCTGGATATTGGCAATGTCTCTTTAGCCCACTGTCTTGGAGAAACTAATCTCCCTCTCTCTCTCTCTCTCTCTCTCTGTCTCTCTCTCTCTCTCTCTCTCTCTCCCCACTGCTCTCTAAGGCCCTGCAGCTGTTTAACAGTTCATCTGCTCCTCCCAGTTCCTTGGCTTTTCTGCTCCCCTGGGTTGGGCAAGCCTGACACCCCAGAACTCCTAGGTTTAATTGCTTGGGGGAGGGAGACGCTCCCTCTTGTGTTGAGTCTGCACCAGGAAACACAGCCCCTTCATTTGCAACCTGCTATTTTGTCACATAAAAGACCCTCCCAGCTGGGGAAATGAAAAAAAAAAATCTAGTTTTTGGAATCTTCCTTCTTCCCTGGTCCTTTGATTTCAGCATCGTCGCCTTGGGCTACAGTCTCGGGGGTCGTCATGATTAAGAAAGACAAAAGGGTTTTAAGAAGCTGGGCTTGTCTCTGGCTTGTCTCAGGCTGCTTTAGGCTTTGTGAACATGAAACTCCACTGGTACAAATGGTTGCATATGGACTTGTGCTGACTGTATACAAACAAGTGACTAGTCAGTGTCCCATTTATGTTGCTACTGTGGACCTGGGGGTGGGGGTATGAAGAAGTGAAAGGTAGATCTTTTTTTTTTTTTTTTTTTTTTTTT